>NW_027272966.1:0-75870 GCF_040938485.1 Diadema antillarum
GGTGCCAGCAGTTCTTCGTCATCCTTACTGAGTACCTTAACATCATCTGGCCATAACACAACTCCATTCCTGAGGACGCAGGTGCGTTGACATTTCTTGTGTAGCCTTTCCTGTGGCCACTGTATTTGTATGGAGATAACAGATAGTAGAATATCATCATGCATAGACTTTCATCTCTTAGCAGCCACATGCTTAATATGCTGTGCATCAATAAATACAATGCATGTTTTTATGCATATGTTTCATGTGTATGGACAGGAGGGTCCAGATTCCTGTATAAGGAGGTAAATTAGCTGGACCCAACAATCTCATTGTGACAGGAGCTCCCTGTATAAACATCCAGACGTTCCCCAAATCCCAATTAAATTTGTTTTTGTGACACTTGCTAATTGATTGATTTGTAATGTGATCTTATAAGTTCCACAATTTCATTTTTAAAAGTTTTTTTTTTTTTTTTTTTTTTTTTTTTTTTTTTCAGGTGCAAGTTCATGACTATGCAGATTTGAACCTTGCATATTAAGTGACTTAGTTTAGGTGCTCACACTTTTTGGATCTTTTATTTCCATGCAGTTCCGTCGAATCAAGAGAGTGAACATGAGAGATCTCCTCTTTCTGTTGGAGCAAGAACCAGAGACCAAGAAATCCACATTGCTCTACAAGACCTACCTGAGTTGAGCAGCCAGAAGCATTCACAGAGTGACAAGCAGCCCCATGCCATTGCAGTAGCCAATGTGACAGTGCTCCCAGGATTTAAAAAAAAAAAAAAAAAAAATTCTGCCTTTGCTCGTGAGATGATCGGGAAGCAAGTCGGGAGATGCTACCTGCGAATTCAACCATTGGTTCTGTAAAAGTTGTCTCAGTCTTTGGTTCCCACCTTGCTGTTACTCATTCCCCCATCCCCTTTTTTTCTCTCTCTGTTTTATATTAAAAAGATTGTAAATCAGTCATGGTAATGCAATATTTTTACCTTGCAAGAGATGTACAGCAAGATCAGTATGTGTCAGTACAACTTGAAGTACATATAAAGCAAGACAGGAGGATGTTGACTCAAGAAGTTCACTGGAACTTCCAAAGAGAATTGCTTCTCCACCTGGAAACTGCCTATAATAGAATGCAATCAAACAAACAAGGAATTAACATTATAAATCAGTCAAATGGAATTAACACAAGAGATGTGAAACTGTTTTCTATGTTTTCACAATGAAGTGATATTGATCACTCTCACAGACACCAATAGTTTCCTTTCTTCAAATGAAGTAAAAGGGAATGTATGGTATCCTTTGCATCTAACTTTTAGAGTTATCATAAATTGGCATTGATCTGTTCATTAGTGCAGACGGTGATCCTTAACTTTGAGAATAAGCCTGTAGTAAAGTATGGGGTGCATGGTGTTACATGTTCTCTTTCTTTCATCACAAAATGACAATGTCATGACGAAATTGTTTCCTCGTTAACAAGTGACAACATCAATTCACATCAACGAAATGTCAATTTCATTGACAAAATAACAATTTTGTCAATGAAATTGCCATTTTGTTGACAAAATGATTTTGCCACAAAATTACCATTTTGTTGATGAAATTGACATTGTCACTTGTCACAAAAAACCAAATTTGTTGCAAAATTCGTCACGAAAGAGACCGTGTGACACTTGGCGCTCCATACTTAACTATGACATTATCCTCAAAGTTAGCTTATCCTCAAAGTTAAGGACCACCATCTGAATGTAAGTATTGTAAGGGTAAAAGGAAGTTGCCCAGTCATTGACCAAAAACATGACTGTCATAGCACTTTTGACCTGAAATAGCTGTGTATCAGAAACATCATTGCCTCATCTAAGGTGTGTACACAATTGCAACTGAGGGCGCTACTTTGTGCATGTATCTAAAATAGAGACTTAATGTCTTTTCAATTTTGAGTCTCATTTTGATTAAACTTGCACCACTCTTAGTTGATGTGCTATATTTGGATGAGTTGATGTGAACAAGGAGGGGCATTTTTGCAACACTATTTGTTACTGTAAAAGTGGATATTTTTGCGCGACTAATTTTTCGCGCTTGGCTGGGTCAGAATAGTTTCGCATGTTTTTAATTCCGCAGAATCAAGACGTCACGCACAGGAACATATGGCAAGCAAAAATGTTCGCGGGCTTTTATTTTCGCGCTAATTTGTGGTTGTGCGAAATGCGCGAAAATTTTAACACCGCGAAAATTTCCACTTTTACAGTACTGCTAAAGGATGTGGGAGGCATCATGATTTTAGGTTGTCAGACTGTCCCACAGTCCGTTGTAGTAATGTAAGGATACTACTCCATGGATTTTTATTGTACTTGACCAAGGTATGCCATATGAAAGGTAGATGTGCCATGTAGATTTTAGACGAAATCCCTCAAGGTCAACTATATCTTCATCTAGAACTGTCCAGTGGTAACATAATTTCCATTCAGTGGTAACATAATTTCCATTCAGTGGTTATGGTGAAGGGTCAAAAGTTTAAGGTTAGATAGCATTAAAAACAAAGAAAGTCATTTTCACTTCAACTGTACTTCAGCTAGAAATATCCAGTGATGATGTAAGTTGGTAAGCAGGTTTAAATGAATTAACAATAATTTACATATTTTTTATGATAGGGTCAAGGTCGAAAGTCACTGTACGAGAACTAAATCAGAAGATATTTCCTTTTTGCAGGAAGGATTAAAGGGCAATCCTTGGTTAGTGGTGAACATCAATCAACTTCATTAAAATGTGAATGAAAAGCCACATTCCTATGGCAGATGGAGTGCTTGCGAAAGAAATGGTGCATCCCAGTGGACAACGCAAGCGTTAAAATTGCTCTTGTTGCTTTTGTTTTTCTGACAATTCATCTTTGAAAGCATACTACAGTACGGTAAACCTTGCTTAGTCGACAACTCGCTTTGGTCGACACGGCAGAAAAGTCCCAAATTTTTGTTTTGTTATTCCTTGAAAATTTCCTAGTCTTAGTTGACATTTACAAGTCGACAACTCGCGTATGTCGACATGATTTTCAGTGCCAACAAAGTTAACCCTAACTAGGCCGGGCTATTGTGGTAGATGATAGAGCCAGATCTCAGCTGTCCACTACGCAATCGCGACGAAAATTAGCACAAACATTGCCTATGACGTAGTCTAAAAAACTGTAAAGTTGATTTTAAAAACGATGCTTAATTAATGCTAAATTATGCTAATTTATGGGAAATGCATGAATATCAGACAATTTGCTATAAATCACCAAATAAAGCTCAAAACAGGCACATTTTTTGTGTAGATATTCTTTCTAGTGTCCTCTTAGCGAATGTAGATGAAAAAAATTGTGCCATCAGAAAAATTTCTGAAGTATTTCATTGTTTTCTGAATTTCTTATGTATTTATCTGTTTTTTTCGACTTCTTGGTTTTCAATGTTTTTTCAACCATTTGGTTTTCAATGTTTTTTTGATGAAATTTGTCCGTGATATTGTTCCCAACATGAAAATAAGTTCTTAATTGATTTTAATCCTTAAAACTCTAAAATAATCATGCTTTTATGAAATTTGACTGTAAGCACAGTTTACATTGAAATTATACAAGAATTCACATTTTTGAGCAATTTTTGGTTGGACGTGCATGTACATGTTTACGCATGACTTCAGAACCATGTGCCCGGGCATCGCAAATTTGGTGTCAAATTTGATGCCCCCCCCCCCCCAACCTAGTTAGGGTTACAATATGTGTAAATTTCCTCTCCTACGTAGACACATAATTTTTGGCACATATTCTTATTGCCGTACTCTGAAAGGCAATTGTTCTTGCACTCCGATTTGCAGCATTACCACTCGCTTATTCGTCAGTGTACGGAGCAGTACCGTTCGCGCCATGCATCCGTTGTCCTGTACGCTTGAATGTATACTTAATTACACTTGAGTACTACACTCGAGTACTAGCACTCAAGGTAGTTCACTTTCTCTGTCTCTGTCTGTCTGTCTCTCTCTCTATGAGTGTTTATTTCTCTGTGTATCATATGGTGCATGTGTATTATATCGGCGTGATGTGTGACGCAAACACGGAGCTAAAGCTGCATGGTCCAATGAGGGTGCAGCGGGAAATTGTTGTTGAACAAATTTTTCCCGCTTGTTGTCATGTTGAAAATGACGTGCATTGTGCTGGGGGATGTACACTTGCCTTCTAAGCTAAGTCAAGAACATATTTTGTAGTGTGACAGTCAGTTATGTATACAATTTTGTCAAATATACGTACGTATATCACACCTCCTCTCTGGTCTGCATGCAGTTTGCAATGATCAGTTTATCACGGGTGATGTTCATTAATATATTCCAAAGCTTTGTTCATCTGAAAATGAAATAAGGTTCGATCATTATTCTGAAGATTCGTTATTCTCAAAACACACAAATTTTTTATACCGAGATCCTAGTAGATGTTGGTTTTCGAACATTAAATAGGCCCTTTAATATATTTTTTATTTGTGAGTTTGATTATTCCGAAGCGCGATTAGAAACCTGGGCCTGTTTCTAGAAACTTTGCATTGAAATGCAGGTCAAAAAAATCAAGTGTAAGTGTATCAAATCACATGCAACTTTGCATTTAAATGCAAGTGTGTTGCTGAAAAGACTTGCATTTAGTAATTCTATGAAACTAGGAACTTGTAAACTAGAAACTCAATTACGCTTAAACGCATCTCTAAAAATCAAATGCAAGTCCATCAAATCATATGCAAAGTTGTATGTAAACACAAGAGCATTGCAGAAAAGACTGCGTTTTTTCATATGAAACAAGAACTTGCGTTTAGACACAACTTTAAAGATCAACTCCAGTGCGTTGCTGAAAAAACTTGCATTTGATTTTGTACGCAAATATCAAACACAACTTTCACCACGACTGAACTTAGTATAGATGGGGAAAGACATCGCAATATCTAAATATTTCAAACTACTGTATTGCAATGTAGGTTCAGGAAATATTATTGACAAAGTGGTAACAAACTGTTACAGTTTGTTACGCCAAAGGCTTGAACATCAGTCCAGAGTTTAATTTGTCCGAAATTAGAATGAGGTTTCTTTTTCCAAAGGTTAGTATATTGAAAATAGAAAGTAAATCCGAAAACAAGATGTTGTTTTTTGGATTAACAAACTTTTCTTTCTTTTTCTTTTTTCATTATCAGACAGGACCGTGCCGTACAGAATGGTAATGCTGCAAATCAGAACGCGAAAACAATTCTTTTTCAGAGTATGGCAATAAGAATGTGAGCAAATAGAATTATGGGGACTTAGGAGACAAAATCTAAAATATTTTAACTCAGTCGGCACTGAAAAATCATGTTTACAAAATCATATGAAATCAAACTCAAGTCTTTTCAGCAACACATTTGAATTCAAACCGCAAAGTTGCATGCGATTTCTGAAATTTGCTTTTGATTTTTAACTTTCCTTTATGTTTTCATTTACATTTTCAAAATGTAAATCTAATGCTGAATGACATCAATAGCCAGACTTACATAAAATAGGTTCTGCATAATAAGTCTCATGTGGAGAAACATTTAATGACAGGTGTATAATGCAAGGAAAATGTAAATGGTATGTTCCACAGGATTTTTTTTTTTTTTTGATAGCTCAGCTGAGCTAATAGCTCAAGTTACCTGTTGTGATGACTCATCATTTGGGGTCTGTTGTGCATAAACTTTTTACATTTTCATCTTGAAAACTCAGTGACAGATTTTCACCAAATTGGCAAGTAGCATCCTAAAGGGATAGAATCTCAATCTATTCAAACTGTCACCATGCCCCCCTAGAGCCTCATGGCCAACCTTGTTTCAGATGTGTTATGAGATAGCTCGATGGCAAAGTTGGATCCAGTCTCGGCTGCATGTCACATGCCAGGCCAGCATACGTACACTGTAGCTAAAAACTGTATAAACTAAGGCTCTGCAGAGCTATGGGCTGGCACTATCATGCACATCATGATTGCAATGTACAAAACATACGTACCTGTGCCACAAACACATTACCTTCAGCTTTGGCTTCATCTACCATTGTCATGTTATCTTCTTAATTTCAGTGACTCCATTTATAACTTATGAAGGTGGAACACTCATCTTGGAACTTCATGAAAGTATTTTTGACTAAAAGAGAATAATTTCCTTCCTAATAAATGCAAACATGACCCCATATCACTGGCTTTGAAAGCAGCTGAACTACTGTATACGCTATAATTTTCGCGTACATAAATTTTCGCGAATTGCCGCTGTCACACATTTTCGCGAGTGGTTAAATTCGCGATTGGGGGACCAGAGAAAATATGAAGTGGCAAAGAAAGTGTGAATTTTCAACTTACTAGCAAATAAGAATGATACTAGTTATACACTGCATGAAAAAAACTTACCAAACTCTGCGAACTAGTAAGTTAGAATTCAACATTTTTGAAGTGGTTAAGTCCATCGCGCTAGATTTCTGACGAGTGGTCCCCTTGCGATAATGGATTGGCTCTCTACAGTATTCGTTAGACGTGGACGTGCATAAACAAGCTTAGCCAGTATGGTCTGTTCGGTAAGCCGTGACATGGTATACTAGTACTGAAATGTTCGTATCATCAAGGCAAGGGATTCATTTTGGAAGGTAATATTTTCGCGTGTTGTTAATTTCGCGAATAGCTCCTGACTCGCGAAATTCGCGAAAATAAAACCCACGCGAAATATATAGCGTATACAGTATTCTAGTAAAGTGTTATTGAGCCCTGTGACTGGTATGAGTCACAGAAACACTGTGTGCAATAGAGCTGGCAAGAATCTTCACCCAGGTTATATTTTCTATTCAGGGGTATTTTTTGAAGATTTCTTCGCTTATTGATTGACCAGCGCATTGCAGCTCCACAGTGATGAACAATGACTTCAATGGCTACAAATCAGTCATATTAAAAAACTGTAAACTCCTTTTATGCCAAATTCACACTGGGAAAAAGAGTAGTAATGAACAAAATGCACACATTTATCATATTCCATTGTAGTGATCGAAGATGTGCACTAAGCAGCCAGAAGTGACAATGCCACCAAGCTATCCCACAGTGCATCTGTTACAGGCTCTAGAATGGGGCTTTGCGCATTGGCGATATTGAGAATTGATTTGACATAATGATCAGGCTCATCCCCAAAGTAAGGTCCATGGAGAAAACACTTGTGTGTGAGCATCACAGTCCAAAAGCCACAAAAAATATTACTCAAAGGGGTGTTAAAAACAGGATTTTTGAGAGAATGATGGATACATACCCACATATTCTGTGAAAATTAGTTGGAATACCACTGATCAGGATGTGCAGTACCTTTCCATTAAATGGATGCCAATTCATGTTACAACAACAAAGGCCAGCAGAGAAGAGTAAGTCTTAACCCTAACTAGGCCGGGGAGGGGCCTCCGAGGCCCCCCCTCGACGTTTCGCGCTATGTATCGCTATCGCGAGAAGCTATTGCCGCGACGTTTCATGACTTTTTTCTTTCGAGTCTCCTGCATCTTTTGACACCAAATTTGCGATACCCGGGCACGCGGTTCCGAAGTTGCGCATAAATATGCACGTGCATGTCAGACCAAAAATTGCTCAAAAACGTGAATTCGTGTACAATTTCAATGCAAACTGTGTTTACAGGCAAATTTCATAAAAGCATGATTATTTGGGGGTTTTATTGACTAAAATCAATTAATAACATATTTTCTTGCTCGGAACAATGTCGCGGACAAATTTCATCGAAAAAACAATGAAATACATAAAGTAAAAAAAACAAAGAAATACATAAGAAATTCAAAAAACAATAAAATACTTAGGAAATTTTTTCTGATTGCGCAGTTTTTTTCTCTTACATTTGCTAAGGACACTAAAAATAATATTTACACCAAAAATTTGCCTGTTTTGAGCTTTTTTTAGTGATTTATACCAAATTGTCTGATTTCATGCATCATTATGCATAAATTACCATAATTTAGTGAAAATGATAATTTTTGCAAAAATTAACTTCATGGTACTTTAGATTACATCATAGGCAATGTGTGTGCCAATTTTCGTCGCGATAGCGCGGTCGATGGCCGAGATCTGGAGGGGGGGCCTGGGAGGCCCCCCCCCCCCCCCCCCCCCCCCCCCCCCCCCCCCCCCCCCCCCCCCCCCCGGCTCTATCATCTACCTAAATAGCCCGGCCTAGTTAGGGTTAAAGGTAAATAAACTTTCTGGATTTCTTATAAATTTTCAACCTTGTAGATAATTGTGATCTGAAATATTATATTGAGTACCAGTATGTAGAGAACTAAACTGTGCCAATGATCTTTCTTGACTCTGCACTCACAACATTGCTGGACCTCAACAAAGAAGTGTCAGATTTTCATGTGAGGCAATGAAGAGGGATGTGGTTCCAGCTTCCAGAGATTTTGTTAATGGCATAGTAAACTCGCGAATCATGGAAAAGCATTTTCTTACGTTAGCAACCTAATTTCAGACATGCATAAAACATGAAGTGTTTAAATTCAGTATGACGTATCAGGGTGACGTGACGGTAGTTCAGATTTCTTTATGAGGTCACCTCTGGAGCTTATTGTATAGGGGTAGTAACATATGAAGTCAGGAAGTTGATGCATGTGTCTTGGTAATCATTGTGCACTATGATGAAGTCTTGAACACAGTATTTTGAGTAGCTTGTGTAGCAATATCCCCATTCTGATTTGCAGTTATTCTGAATTTACTTTCCCTGTTTTTTTTTAATGATTATGAAACCAATGGACATTTGATACATGTTTTTGTTCTCCCCAGAAGTGTTTGAAGCAAAGACGCAGAACATGTAGTTTGAGCCAGGAAGGACATCAAAATCAGTTTGTGCTTTTCTTAGGAAACTTTCATGCTCATGAGAATAGGCAGCAGATCACATAGATGGTGGTTGATATGACCATCTGTACAAACTGGTCCAATTTGACCATGCACTATGATTTTCAGATGACAACATGGTGATACTGTAAAAGCTTTATTTTTAAGTACAGATATTTTCACGTATGATGTCATAGACATTTTTGCCAGATGTTGTTTTCCTGATTGACATCAAAGCTTATCGTAAGTGCACTAATGCCTGTCAATTAATGATATTTACGTGTGCCGTTAAATTTGCAGCCCAACAGTAATTCGCAGAAATTAATCCCTCACAAAAATAGCAGCTTTTACGTTGACATAGCCCTACGTTTGATGTAGCATGCTCAGATTTGTACTGGAACCGGTGCTGTGTGTGTGTGTGTGTGTGTGTCCCTCTTCAGCCACTGCAGTCTGTATGGAAGGGTCAAAGATCAAAGGCAACCATTTTTTTTTTCTAAGATCATCCACCTCAGCCTCAGTCATGGTCATAGAACATGTAACATCTTGTTGCAACTATTTTCTTTGCATCCATCTCTCATATCCAGTCTGTGGTGACAGAGCAAGAGTGTGTCATTCAAAACACACACATAAACAAACGAAAGCAGGTTCATACCCTTCACTTTGAAATGTTAAAATTGTTCAAATTTTAAGAAAATAAAAAATGACTTTCAAGCGTTCATCCATATTCATATTTAGTGTTATGGTGGTGAAGATAAAGGGTAATTGACAAATGCTTCCAAAATTTGCTCCAAGTGGTGAAGTAGAAAAAAAATAAAAAAATCCTTTCTGCTCTATTTTCCTCACAGTTGGTTATGCAGTTTTACCAGAAAAATGGAGCATTTCCTGAACCATGCTTACCTATTTTGTGCCAAACTCGTACGAAAAGTCTTTAAAAATTCTGTAAATATCTAGGAAGGGAAAAGGAGTACAGCAATGTCATTTGAATGCACAGTATTGTAATGCCATACAGTTTTACTTGTATAGTTCCAGCCAGTCAACTCGCAGTTTCCAGTTTTTCCATTGTGTCTTCAAAATTTATGTTGCATTTATAGCTTTTAAATTTGGGGCACAAGTTGAGTTGCATGAATAAGGCTCACATTCTTTCTTTTTTAGCCATGTACCAAGATGTTCAGTGGAGAGAACAAGTTTTGCATATTGGTAAGGTGTACCAGTATACACATACTACCAAAGCTACTGTGGTACTGACGCTCTGGAATCCCCATTCATTTTGCAAGATCTTAGTTCTTGTCATGTAATTGGCTGGTAACAGCATTTATGCACAGAAAAGGACGGATTTGCATTCTCATACATGTGTTTGTGTGTGTGTGTCTGTCTGTCTGTCTGTCTGTATGTGTCTGAATAGATCTTTTGCAGTTGTGGAATACTGTAAACGTTGATATTTTCCCATGATTAATTTATCGCGTTGAGTGACTTAAAAACATATTCCCGGGTTCTTGAATTTGTGCTGCGCAATTGTCAACCCATGCAAAATGTGCAGAGAAAATTGAGAAGATGATTTCTCTGGTTTTAGAATTGCGCTAGCCAGACGTAGCGCTAAATTACACGAAAATTAATGTACCATGAAAATGTCTTCGTTTACAGTACACAGACACACCAAAAAAGTAATGTTGTAAAAGACATGAAGGTCAGAAGTCAATGTCAAACCCTTTGTGAGAAGAATTTGCAAGCTGGTTTTCTTCTCATTTAAAAAGGGTTTTGACACCCTAGTTTTTACTGTGGAAACATTCTGTCTTGCCTAACCAAAAGCCTTTTCTCTTATTACATGTATCTGCAACTATCAAGTACACTGCAATCAAAGTTGTAAGAAGTGCATTTGGTTATTCCTTCCCCATTTCTCAAAGTCTATGGAAAATCAATTGATTTATTTGTATTGATTTCTGTATTATGGTAGTTATTGGGGAACTCGTGACCAGTCAAAGTTTGTCTGAAAAGAAAGAGTCAAATTTCACAAGGGCAACAGTGAAAATTTGATCAAAATCAGATAAGAATTAATGAAATTAGGAGATTTGGAAGTTTCATTTATTTTCACAAAACAGTTTTTGAACAGTCAATACAAATATGCAAATGCATGGAGTTGTTGATGTCATCGCCTCACAACTTGCCATATTAGTTTGCACAAAAAAAATCTTGAAAATTTCCAATGGGGGGGGGGGGGGGGTTTGGATGCAAGTATGCCTCAGGCTTAAAATCTTAATACATGTATACCTGATTGAGCATTATTTTTACGTAATCAAGTGAAGAATTACAATATGTTTCACACTTCATGGCAGAAGAATTGAATTGTCTTATCTTTTTATAATCAGTGGAAAATTTTGAGGTGATGACATCTGCCTACTCAATTGCATATTGACCGATTCTGTGACGCGCTATGTGTATTTTTAGCATAGGCGCAGCCATAGTGGGTTTATCAGCAGACTCCGCACTCCCCCACCCCTCTCCCTACATTAACACGCGCGCAGAATGAAAAACTGCTTTAGCCAATGGGCGTCTCGTACTGAGTGCGCGAATGCTTGCTTAGTGCGCAAACCTTTGTTACAAGTGCGTGATAAACATGTTGCCCCGGGGTGGGGGAGAGCAGGGGGGGTCGCTGATACACCCACTATGGCTGCGCCCTGTGCCGTAAAATGTCTGCTGCCCTCAACGAACCCGAATCGGTCAATAAATGTAACCTGAGAACTGTTTTGCAAAAAATGAAAAAAATTAGAAAAAAATATGTGATACTCTTTGACTTTTAGATTTTCTTTTTATATGATTTTGATCAAATACTCACTGTTGTGCTTGTGCTTCTTTTGAGTCTTACTTTTAACTGGTCCAGAATTTCCCTTTAATCTGTGAAATGAAACTTCTGGTTCTACTGTCAAAATATCTAATGTTAGTTCAGTAAGCAGTGTTTTGATTTATTTTTCAGTTGAAAGATTTGAATGACTTTTGTCTATTTCAAGTAATGACTCATTGAGAATTGAAGGTAGAATGATAATTTCACAGCCAGTATTACATGTAGCACATGTACTGCTGTAACAGTATAGATACCCTAATAGCATTATTCCTCAATTCACTCTGGTTAGTTGTCTTTACAAAGTAATGCCAAATTTAGTAGACACCACTTTTTTTTGTGAGAACACTTGGAAGTCATGATGCAAAATTGCAGTTTCATCAATTATTTACACTCTGGATAACTGGCTGAACTTGTGATTTCTAAAGGTTGTAATATGCGAGTCACTTTGACAATGACTTGGAGTGGAAATGAGGAATGAACTGTAATGGCAGCTCAACTTTGTTGTATTGTCTACATGTTTGTTCTGCAGTATTCAAAAATATGTCCAAACCTCATTGGTACTTTGTGTGGGATATGCTCTCGGTAGCTTTTTGGCGAAATGGAGAATAGCAATTACAGAATTAGAAAGGAAGCACACAAACAATCATGAGTACTTAGCATGTTATGCCACACATCTGTAGAACCTCGCCTGTGAACTTCTGAATGTTCTAACAACATTTTGACTGCATTATAAATAGGTGGGTACCATTCTCTCACACACTGATGACAACCGACCTCATTTAAAGTGAAGAAGTGATATTTCCATGTTTTTCATGAATGTTACAGAAGAAAAACAAAAGGAAAGCAGAAGCTTTCATTAAGAGGATAAAAGAGATGACACACATTTAATTTCTTTGCAGCTTGTATTTGTATACTGCAGTAATGTACATAATACATGATTTATTTAGATTTATTTGGTACAATAATGTGATCTTTTTTAGATTGAGCATTCATGTCAGTCAGCATTTATGCTTCATCTGCCGTTTGTAAAGATTATATTTATTGCACTTAATCATGTAAGAAATTTTGTACATTTCAAATTATCAGACTTGAATAAAAAAAAAAATGGCTGTGAAGAAGACTGAAATATATTTTAAATATGCGTTTGTGTCTTTGTCCTTTGATGGCAATTGAAGTCTAGTGAATACATATACATGTCTGCAAAAAGTAAATATACTAAGTGTACTGAAATAGTATTATTTCAGAAACAATACTACCTCATTCAAATACTAGTATGTACTGTGTTCCAATACTGAATACGCTGAATATTATTTTCGCGAATTTTGTGAGTCGGGTGCTAATTGCGATATTAAAGACACACGAAAATATTGATTCTGATCCAGATATGAATGTGACGTACATGTATACATTTCTCCGTTCAGTTCAGTACTCCATGATCGCGAATTAAACCACTCACGAAATTGTTGGGAAGTCCCAATTCGCGAACATTTGGACTTGCTAAATATATGCCGTATACAGTAGTCATGTGTTCTTCATTATACCCCCGCCAAACGAAGTTTGAAGGGGGTACTATATAGGAATCAGCGGACGGTCGGGCGGTCGGGCGGTCGGGCGGTCGGGCGGTCGGGCGGTCGGGCGGTCGGGCGGGCGGTCGGTCCGTTGCAAATCTTGCGTCGCGAACTACTTCCTCAGTTTTCAACGGATTCCCATAAAACTTGGCACAGATGTGTGCCTTGGGTTGTAGATGTGCAAGACGTATTTTTTGACAGTACCCAAAAGTACGTTGCCATGGTAACGGCATATTATGGGCAAAAATGGGTACAAATCTTGCGTCGCGAACTCCTCCCACAGTTTTTGATCAATTTTTATGAAATTAGGTACAGATGTTCATCTGAATATGTTTATGTGCAAGACACATATTTCTGCAGTGGCAAAAAGTGCGTTGCCATGGTAATGGCATGTTATTGGTAAAATATAGGGCAAAATGCTTCATGGCAAAACTGCCTCATCAGTGTTCTTCCAATTCTCATGGAATTCATATTGAATGTTTGTCTTAGGATATAGGTCAGCATGACACATTTCTTGACAGTGACAAAAAGTATGTTGCCATGGTAACAGCTCACATATTATGAGCCAAAATGATGGAAAATTTTGTGTTGCAAACTACTTCCTCAGTTTTTGCCCAATTTCCATGAAACTTGGTACAGATGTGTGCCTTTGGTTGTAGATGTGCAACACGCATTTTTTGACAGTACCCGAAAGTACGCCGCCATGGTAACGGCATATTAATGGCAGAAGATCAAGGAAAGATCTTGCGGATTTAACTACTTCCTCAATTTTTTGACCAAAGCTTATGAAATGTGGCACACACCTTGATCTTGGTGGGAAGATGTGGAAGACATATTTTTCGGACGTGTCGGAAGCTGCGTTGCCATGGTAACGGCATATAAATGGCAGAAGATCAAGGAAAGATCTTGCGGATTGAACTACTGCCTCTGTATTCGACTGAAGCTCATGAAATGTGGCACACACATTGGTCTTGGTGGGAAGATGTGCAAGACATTTTTTTGGACGTGTCGGAAGCTGCGTTGCCATGGTAACGGCATATTAATGGCGGAAGATCAATGAAAGATCTTGTGGATTGAACTACTTCCTCAGTTTTTGACAAAAGATTATGAAATGTGGCACACACAATAGTCTTGGTGGGAAGATGTGCAAGACATATTTTTCGGACGTGTCGGAAGCTGCGTTGCCATGGTAACGGCATTTAAATGGCAGAAGATCAAGGAAAGATCATTCCTTGGGTAAGACTGTCGTCACGGGGTGGGGGTATTAATCACCTTAAGTGATATTTCTAGTTTCATCAGTGTCTACCTTAGTGGCTGTCTTGACATTACCCTACTGAATCCAAGCCATTTTAATGCACATTCAATAGAAGAAAAAACTGGAGAACAGAAACTGGTTTAACAATAGGGAAGTCTTACTAGCTGCTGTAAACTACTTACCAAAGAAGAAGAAGAAGTACATGGTCTAATACATCGGCTGATTTCAAGTAAGGAGCTTGTGCTAGCGCTAATGACATTCTTCACTGGGCCCAACACCAACGACTAGAACCTATTATATACCTCATAAGTGAGATTCGTATCACTGATTGGTCAAAAGTATATCACGTGACAAGGTGTAGTCCCGTCTATCTTGCCTTAGGGTTTTCATATAAGTGATAGAAAGGCAAAACCCTCGTGATAAATAGAAAGGCAAACCCCTCGTGATAGAAAGGCAAAACCCTCGTGATAGAATTCGTAAACCCTCCGCGACTTTTGTACACATAACAAGTACACTAGACTTCGCGCGCGGTGTCCGCAACCCCTCCACCCAAGGACGTTCACTACGCGCATCGTATAAACGCATGCAAAATCATCGCACCTAGCGCACAGCAGGCATGTTTCAACGTGGCATGGTGATCGAGCGCTCCTCCGTGATTTGAAGTGAGCTGGATCAAAGATCGTACCACTTTGCAATTAGAATTTCTTAGGATCCCGAAGCAGAGACAAATCTCAGCATGTCGGAAATATCGAATTAAAACACGAGCGACGGGAAACTGGATGTATACTGTAATCTTCTGCCAAGATTTTATGCAGGAGCTCGCCGAAGGCCGTGTGAGTGAGTACAATGTACCGTGCGTACTGGGTAGTGTACGAAATGCACGAAAACCATGCAAGCAAGCGCAGGTTGTGGCCTGATTTTAGGGCTAACGTTTAGGCCTAACTGTTAGAATTTACTTCGTATTTGCCTACCCCTAGATCTTGGTTAAGTCTTAAACGATGAGGTATATAAAACAAATATTAACTGCTCTGTATTCGGATGGTGGTGGAAATTATCACTCCCTCGGTGCTTTTCATACCGACCCTTCCATCACCCCTCGGCTAACGCCTCGGGGTGATAGAAGGGTCGGTATGAAAAGCACTTCGGGAATGATAATTTCCACCATCATCCTCATGAGCAGTCAATATTTGTATACTATTACACCAACTGATTTCAGTCCACCCCCCGCAGCCCCTGCAATGTATCATGCATTCCACAGCCTTTGTAATTTACTACATTGTATGGGGTCATCCCACGAGACCGACACCCACGAGTCATATGTATGGCCCATGAGTTCAACACTAGGCAAATGAGGCCCTTGTGTTCGACAATGGATGAAAAGCACACAAATTCAGCATTGCATCATCACAGGACTTAATGTGCCAGTATAAAATGGGCCTTGTTTGCCTAGTGTTGAACTCATGGGCTGTATGACTGCTGGGCTGTATGATTTATGGATGTAATAGTATATGCACCAGCTCACTCATATTTTTCACAATCATAGATTATACTTTCCTTTCTAACTGAAGAAGTAATTTAATGTATGCTCTAATACAATGACAACAATTTCTAAAATGCTTAGTATCATTAGATGAATCATTTTAACCTATGTGTGTTCACAGGGTCATACAGGTGAACATTAGAAAGAAAACTGTTGAAATCCTGTCTTAAAATCATTTTAAAGATGTCAATAAAATACACTATGCTCTAAAATAGCATATAATTACACATTTTTATAAGTAAATTCGTAACCTAAACGGTCACTTTCCATCAAATTTGGTGGAAGACAGATATCTTTGTTGTCAACAAGTAAATCTTGTTAACAACTCTTGCTGTCTCTTGAAATCTCACAAAAACTGGGTCGCTAAAGAAGATATGCGCGGAAACCTGTCCGTACAATTAAGAGCTCATCATCAAAGTATCTGCAGAGTTTGACTGCACCAGGAAGCTCCAACCCTGCTGCTCATCAGCCTTGATTAGGAGTTCTCACAACTGTAAATAAAATGGACTAGCCCAAGCCCCATCACTTTTTGCACCAAAGATAAATATTTAAAAGTCACATGAAATAAGCCATATGAAATAAGCCTGTCAAAAACTAATTAGGTGTGGTTGATGAGGATGAATCCATCTTTGAAATATACCTTATTTGGAGGCTTGAAGCGCTTTCTTTGATTTAGGTGAAATACAGAAATTTCTTTTTGTGGTAGATCAATTCACAAATAAATCAATTTTTTTACCGATTAAAACCGTGAGAGGAGTTTGAGCAGATAAACCCCTTTCGCTAATTTCAGGACTGGAGTGCAATATACGTTAATATACAACTAATTACCGGTACCTCTTTTCATGCCAAATTTATATCAACGCGACAGACACTGCATGTTTTGTCTATTTTGTATTGTTTATTTTGTCAGTGTTTCAAACTATGTTTATGTAGAAGTATTTTACAAGTGTTCTTTGGACAGTCTGTTATGTAGCTGTCATATTCAAAGGACCATGGCACTCGCTGTTCAAGCCCCCACATTTTGCACAAAACAACTTTTTTTTTTTTTCTGAGATGTGATTTAAAATGCCGAGTATCTAAGATCAGTGGTGAAAGGTAACTTTTTTCTTTTTCTTTTGCACAATGCCTTTGTATGGGAGAGGTTGCCTCTTTCAAGACTTGAATATGTTACTATATAGTATGCCATACAAAAGTGCATACAGAGTTTGCGGGCCTACTTGAACGTTGGCTGTAAGACTAGAACTGTCAGTCAACCTCACTAATGTGACAGTATCAGGGTCTTCTTTTTTTTCTTCTTTTTTTTTCTTCTTTTTTTTTGGTCATTTGGGGGGGGGGGGGGGAGCGGGGGAAGGAGAGAGAGACAGGCAACAAGAGAAACTACCGGTATAAAAAGAAACACTGATGCTCAGCAATTGAGACTGTGTTAAAAACACCTTTTATCATTGTCTCTCGACGCCAATGATGCAATAATTAGCATGGGAACATTGGAAATTAAGGCTTGGCTGTTTGCCATCCAAACTTGCAGTACGGTATGTGTGATGCAAAAGTGGCTGCAAAAATTTATGTATAATGAGACATGCTAGTACATGTGAATGCGCACCTAGAAGTGATATTTTCGTATCACTTGGGTTTTACTTTATTCTATTTTTACTTTACTATTTCTAAGGGTCATGTTTATTGTCCCAATGACATTCCTACATATAGGCCTAGCCCTATCTTTCATTTCACTCTCCTGTTAGGCTGCAGCCATTATAACGTTGCAGCAATGTGTGCATTTCAACTATCCATATGAGACAGATACACACGTTACACACACATTACCCTTTTAAATGTGTAATGTAACTCTTGACATCCCCGAGGGAAATTTGATAAATTTATTGTCTTGAGGAGAATCGAGGATATAACTCCTCAGGGACTTCAATCCCTGTCAAGTTCGTGTTATAATATTTTATAAAATGGGTTCAAGAATGTAGCCAATTGGAAGCGCTGAAATGAGTCACGTGTGCGTGCATTAATTTCTTAGTAAATGCACGGCCTGACGTACGTCACAATGTTTACACTAGCAGTGCGCACTCAATCAGTTGTTACAAGTGCGTCACGCGCTACTATACGCGCTGTCAATCCTGTAAACAACTTCTAGTTCGGGCTGCCACAACAGCCGGCGGCCTTTATTGTGCATAACACGTGGCGTACGTATACTCTTATACGTACGTACAGTACTTATGTGCGGGATTTCCGAGTGCGACGTGCGTAAATGTTTGGGACGAACATCTTCGGACATCTTGACTTTTGAGCGAGTGCTGCATGTAGCTGACCGGTATTGACCCACAAAGGTACGTGAATAATGCTGTTAGTTTTCGACCCATTTTATAAAACAAATGATGCACAGGATTATTTCGTGCGCCTCGTGCATGTCGCACCATTGTCAATACTCTCGAGCGCGCCGCACCTTCACTAACACACTCTATCCTGTGCATCATTTGTATAACAATTCATATTACAAGGAAATATTTGTTGTATCACATAGTGGCATGGTCTATACTTGACCGAAAGATCGGTCTGTATCTGTCCGTCGGGGAATGTTCCGCGGAGACTGCGTCTGGCTTCACGGATCCCCTCCGTATACACGGAGGACAGCGTTAATGGCAAAATATAAAAAGAGTCCTCCGGACAGACGGATCTTTCTGTCTTCTTCTTCTTCTTCTGATTAAGTCTGCCTCCTTCAATAGACTGAAGATTCTTGCAGACTGGTGCTATTTACATTATAATACAATTTATTTACAAATATTTACAAGCACATAGAAAATTTGACGAAAATACTAGCCACTGTGATCAACCCTTAGACGGTTTCGAAATGATCCCACAGATGGCGCTGAAACAATTTCTGACGACAGGGAATTCCAGTTCCTTACAGTTCTTGGGAAGAACGAATGGCGATGCGATTCAGTTCTCGAATATGGTACCTGATAGGAGTGTGGTTGCGAGGCTCTCGTTAACTGAGTAGCCTGTTTGATGATATAGTCCTGTGCTGAAAGAGGAGTGAGATTATCGTGTATTTTGTACATCATAATTAGCCTGTCATTTTCTCTGCGCTGTTCCAGTTTTGGTGACACTCGAGGTGTTATGGTAGCGATTTAAAGTGAATCGCGCAGCTCTTCTCTGGACCATTTCCACTTGGTGGATTAGGTTCTTGGTAGATGGGTCCCAAACTGTGGAAGCATACTCAACAATTGGTCGAACCAACGTTTTGTAAGCTGTGGCTTTAACATCAGAAGATTTTATGCGAAGATTGCGTTTTAGAAATGCAAGCACGTTATTGGCTTTATTGACAGTATTGTTGATGTGTTGGGTCCACTTCAAATCAGAAGTTATGGTTACACCCAAGTACTTCACGGATTCAACAGATTCAAGAGGGGCGTTATTTAGATGATACACGTGTTGCACCTTACTTCTTTTCCTGGATATTGTCAAAACCTTACACTTATCTGTGTTCAAATCCATCAACCATTTTTTTCGCCCAGTCACCAATTTTGTTTAGGTCCTCTTGAAGATTTTGCGTATGATGTTGATTGTCGATGGTCATGTAAGAAATTGCATCATCGGCAAAAAGGCGAACCTTTGACGCGAGACCATCAGGCAAGTCATTGATGTAAAGTAGAAAGAGGCAAGGCCCAAGAACCGACCCCTGAGGCACTCCAGATCCTACCGCTACTGAAGAAGATTTAATACCATTCAAAACGACCCTCTGACTTCTTCCATTGAGAAAACTTTGAATCCATTTCAGATTTTTCCCCCTGATACCGTAGTAGTCCAGTTTACGTAAAAGCCGCTCATGCCCAACCTTGTCAAAAGCTTTTGAAAAATCCATGACTATAACATCCGTTTGACGTCCTGCATCCAAGTTCCTATGTAAATCGCTTGTGAAACCAAGTAATTGTTGTTCACATGACATGTTCTTACGGAAGCCATATTGCAGGGGAAAAATGATGTTATTTTCGTCCCCGTGCTTCATAATTTTGCTGGCTCAAACGTGCTCCATTAGTTTACAGCAAATACATGTCAGCGAAATGGGGCGGTAGTTTACGGGAGTAGATCGATTACCTTTCTTGTAGACTGGTACAACATTTGCTTCACGCCAATCATTTGGTATTTCACTTAATTCATATGACAACCGGAATATATTGCAAAGAATTGGAGCCAGAATTTTTGCCAGCTGCTTCAAGACTCGTGGAGTTATGCCGGTCCAGGGGCCTTACATGTCTTCAAACCACAAAGCAACTTCTCTACACCCTTTGATGTAAACAAAATATCCTCCATTTCTTCAAAGTCTGAGGTTTCCGGTAGTAAGTCATTCGGTATGGGAGTTTCCTTGGTGAAAACACTTTTGAACTGTTGGTTCAATGCTTCAGCTTTTGCAATTGGATCAGTGATCGTAACACCATCACTTTTCAGTTCTCTTATTCCTGTATTATCAGTTCTGTTGTGTTTGATGAAGCCCCAAAATCTCTTCATACTCTCAAATTCTGTGGTATCTTCATCGATAGAAAAAAGAGATTCCACATAATTCCAATAAGCCCTCCTTAGCTCCTGTTGCAGTGATTTCTTAACTGCTTTCAACTCTTCCTCCAATTGAAAAGGGACTACCCCGTGGTTTCTCAATTTCATGTTCCGACTTTTTTTGTTCAACCTATCTCTCCTTTTGATCAACCTTTTAATCTTGTTTGTAATCCAAGGTATTTCATTCTTTTTGGATGTCATCTTATGTGGAACAAACTCTGTCATTCCCTTCTCTATTCCATTCTTGAACATAACCCAAGCCTCATTCACTGAGCAAAAGTCAAGCTTATCTTCAATTTCCTTGCCTACACCTTGCATGAAATCAGCAAATTTCTCCCAATCCGCTTTGCTGTAGATGTTAATTTTCCTTCTTACTAGCTTCTGGCGAGTTGGACAACCAGCAATCGTGAGAATTGGGCAATCATGATCTGAAATGCCTGGTACAGATCATGATTGCCCAATTCTCACGATTCTGTCTAGGTCTATACATGATAAACTGACATGATCATTTCATTCTAATCCTTCGGCAGCCAGACAAATTCTTGAATTAGTACGTATTCATGATGTGACATAAAAATAAATAACTGGAATTCCTGGGATTGAGGGTTCAGGCAACTTTTAAGAGGCCACGATATGAAAATTTAGTAAAAGTATGAGCCACTGCACTGCGCCTAGATGGCCTAGCTCAGCCATATTGCAGTCAAGACAGGGAACAACAAGGAATTGCAGGATTATGTTTAAATAAAAAAGAAACATGAATTTTGATTGTAGAACACCTAGGTCGAGTTATCTCATGGCAAACCCGACCGGGGAGCGACCGGGGACAGCTCTACTACCGGGTCGAGCTGTCCAAGGTTCGGGTCGTAATGTCTTGGGTCGTCGGGGTATACAAGGCGCCCTGGCCTTCACTACCAAGGTTCTATCAAAGAGGTTCTTCCGGATCCCCCTCTTTGGGTTCTATCATAACAAGGTACGGTACCCGTACCCTAATTTGCAGGCACAAACCCCTGTTGGTCGTATAGGAGTCTGCATACGCCAAGACTAATACACGCACCACTACACTGCAGCCTATCCCAACATAGCCTTTAAACAAGGCGACTCGCTCTGCGTGCCCCCGTATAGCGCGTTTACCCCACAAACCTGTTGGCCGGCGAGTGGAGCGAGCCGCCTCTATCCACTCGTTCAGGGATGTGTACTTTTGTCGTTGTTGTTGCTTTATATTCATTGACAAATTTGCGTACAAATTTGACGCAGAAAATACACACGGCACCAAGGCAAGCCTCGTTAATATTAAGTAACTATTCTTATTCTACTTAAGAATAGTTACTTAAAGGACAAGTTCACCTTCATAAACATAAGGATTGAGAGAATGCAACAATATTAATAGAACACATCAGTGAAAGTTTGAGGAAAATTGGACAATCGATGCAAAAGTTATGAATTTTTAAAATTGTTGTGTTTGAACCGCTGGATGAGGAGACTACTACAGCTTGTGAGTCATATGCGTACAACAGCATAAAGAAAATGTAAAGAAAATTCAACATATTTTCACTTTTTTCGCATAATAAAAGAGCACTTGACTTGCCTCTTTCTAAAGGTACGGGGAATAATATCACCCATAACATATGTCGGTAACGAGTCAGGGGAATGTGTACTTTTTTCAGAAGATGAAATTTTGTGAAATTCTCTTTATATTTTCCTTATATTGTTGTACGCATGTGACATCTAAGTTATTCATACACTGCAGTAGTCTTCTCATCCAGCGGTTACTGCACAAAAACTTCAAAAATTCATAACTTTTGAACGGATTGTCCGATTTTCCTCAAACTTTCAATGATGTGTTCTTCTAATATTGCTACATTCTCTCAATCCTTATGTTTATGAAGGTGAACTTGTCCTTTAATATTAACGAGGCTTGCCTTGGTGCCGTGTGTATTTTCTGCGTCAAATTTGTACGCAAATTTGTCAAAGAATATAAAGCAACAACAACGACAAAAGTACACATCCCTGAACGAGTGGATAAAGGCGGCTCGCTCCACTCGCCGGCCAACAGGTTTGTGGGGTAAACGCGCTATACGGGGGCACGCAGAGCGAGTCGCCTTGTTTAAAGGCTACTCCCAACAAGGAGAAGCTTCAACACAGGGCCTATGGGACAGTGCCAAAGTGGTGCATGTAGTAGTCTTGGCGCAGACTCCTTTACGACCACCAAGGGTTTGTGCCTGCAAACTAATACTCAGTATCCATCAGTGCCGTATATAAAGAGAGTCCGGCCAACTCATAAATTGAACGCCATATCGTTACCCAGCGTACAGTGCGCTTATGGTTTTAGCGTGTGCGCTTGGGTGTTAGCGTGTTAGCGCAGGCGTCCCAAACGGGGGTAAGGCACTGTGTTGCCTAAAAAATATGTTTTATACTTCAGTGTAAAAACGTTTCACCAGACAGTATAAATAAGTTTCATACTGGATTAAGTGTAAATATGTTTAAAAGTGTAAAAAAAAATCTGCATCAAAGTGTAAATATGTTTCACGTTTATATGTTGAAATGGAGTTCTCCAATACCCTAATGCTATGGGGTGACATGAGAATAAATTACTGTCATTAGGTCCTATTGTCATTACTGTCATTACTGCTTGGCTATCTTTCTTTTTTAACAGTGAGAGAGAGAGAGAGAGAGAGAGAGGAGGGAGGGGGAGAGACGGAGAGGGAGAGAGAAAGGGTGTAGGTTAGTGGGCCCGGGGGGGGGGGGGGGGGCATTCTTTCATTCCATCCATGTTAAACAAAGCCAACAATCAATCAGTTTTACAGATTCAAATTCCCACAAGCACACATTAAATATAGATAATATGGAAGCTGTCTTCAGGTCATAATTCCTGAAAAAATATGATAAATTATTGCTGTAAAAATAAAAGAAGAATTCTCAGTATGCCGTGTCGTAAACTATTACTAGACTGTATGCTATAGTATTTACCAAGTTGTCCAGGGAACAAGGATATCGTATAACAAAATGATTATACGTTGTAATTACAATTCTAGCTGAGCACAGGACGTTAGACGACAGGGGCGAATCCAGAAATTCTGTAAAATGGGGGGGGGGGGACAACTGCTACCATTTTCGGGTTTCATTTCATTTTTTCTTCTATTTATTTATTTATTTTTTGTTATTAACGAAAAATAAGGGGGGGGGGGCATGCGCCGGTTGCGTCCACCTCTGGATCCGCCACTGGACGAATACAACAGTTATTGCTGTTTCGCGCATAACCATCGATTACCATCCTATTTAGTACCATATGGATGAAACTGACATGAAGGCCACCTGTAATTCAAAAGGAATACACCTATATGTGTAATGTACCATATGAACCGTCATCAGCAAATGCGTATTAAGTTACAGGGCCTACCTGCATAAAATAATATGAGGGATATCGTCAGTGACATCCGTACCAAATATAAACTGTGACCGGGACCATTGCATAGATAGGAAATACGTAAAAAAACCCAAAACAAATAGAAATGTCCAAACGGCGTGGGTATAGGGCCTACCTTTACCATTATTACATTGTTCTCTATAGCAGGTGTACACACAGAGTTCGTCTTGACAATGTTACACGACAGTTTCACATAATATACAGAAAACAAGAATGTCATGTTTGTCACAAAATTTAATGCGTCCAGTGTTTACTTTACATAAAGTAGGTTTGAATGGATGACCTTTATTGTTTAAGAGAGCAAGAATATAAGAAACGTTCCTTTTCGTACACCGGTAGCTCTCTTTTCAACAAACTCCCCATTGAAGTACAACTGTCTTCGTCACTGACTATATTCAAAACAAATTGTTTAAGATTTATCCGCATGCTTTAACTTTTGTCTTCCAATGAATCCAATAAGACCTCTTTTTTTTTTTCTTTTTTTTTCACATTTTCACACCCACTATAGACTTTTTTCTTTATTTTGTTTGTGGTTATATACTCTCCCCTTTTCTAAATTGTTATGGCCTTATTTTTTATGTATATATGTAGCAGAAGTGTATAGTTAAGTTGATTTCTTTTGTTTGTTTATGTCATTGATCTGTTATTGTGTGAATCATGTTACTACAAATGTATTTGTTGTTTTATTTTGTGTATATACAGGGCGACATTGTAAAGCAGTTAGCAAACTGAATGTGCCTACCCTGTATTATTTTTAAAAGAAAACATGAATAAATAAAAATAAATAAATAAATATTTAAAAATTGAGCATTATCTTTTTACTCGCAAGTTGACAAATCTAGTTTCATGACAATTGAATACTTTGAGCGGTTATTTTAAAAATGTGAGGAAAATCCTGTCATTTTAGTATTATCACTTGACTTTTGACCATCATGGCCAAAATATTTCCCTACGCGTCATGGGCGTAAATCCCGCGGGGGGGGGGGGGATGGGGGATATATTCCCCCCCCCCCCTGAAATGGAGGAGGGGGATGGCCTGTACAATCATCCCCCCTGAAATTTGAGAACAAAAATGGAGGAAGCAGAAATGTGATTGTATCAATTTTGGCATATTGCATGACGTTCGTATACGCCCGCCTTCAGACAGGTAACAGAGCTGAACAGTATTCTATCTTGTGTGATAGGATATTGTATACATAATTTTCTCAAGCGCTCGCTCGCTTCGCTCGCTCGCGAAGAAAGTAATATCGACATAAGGTATGGTCCAGACGTTGACAACGTCAAATAGCATAGGCCTATAGGCTTTATACATGTAAACATGCTATGACGCGAGCAACTCGGGACCATCTGCAAATTATGTACGAAAACAAACATTCAATAACTCGAATATGGGAGACGTATCTTGCCACCCTCTCATTGCTTGGTATTGCTTGGTCCCCTCTATAGACTTAGTATACTTTGGGGAATGACAATTTCCGAATTTTCCACACAAAAAATGTGCTTCAGATCGCTTTATTTCAATTCTAATAACGCAAAAGCTCCGTCTTGTGTTCCCCCTCCCATAGCACACCCTCCCCCTAAGCTCTATCTCACTAGACTTTGTACATAATTATAACACAAAGATGGGGCACACTCGGAATAAGAGCTAAATTCCATGATTTTAACACTTCCCTGAAAAAACCCTATCTATTTTTTCAATTATTTTTTTTTGGGGGGGGGGGGGGGGGAGGGAGGGGGCGCTGGAAAAAATTCCAAGTATTGCACCAAAAGTTTGCACCAGATCGCTGAATTTCAGGTCTGAAAATGCAAAATCACCTTTGTGTGGGAAGAGAAATGCCCCTTATCCACACCCTCGTGTGCTTACTTTTTCTGTTTGAATTGCTTAACAGACAGCGTTCATGATAATAATTCATCGTAAAATTAAATACAATGAGTTTATTCAAATAATACCATTTCATAGGCAAATTGTTCATTGTCATCTACATCAAAATATTCTGCTACCTTAAACAAGTGGGACTGTTTCAAGTCGATAAAACACCCAAACATGCATAAGACTGCACCATTTACAACATCAAAATGCAAAAAGTTCTCACGGTGGGAGGGGGACACCCAAATGATACCATTTTATAGCCAAATTGTTTTATATTAATCGACATCACAATATTCTGCTACCTTAAACAAGTGTGACTGTTTCAAGCCGACAAAACGCGCAAAAACATGCAGGCCATTGGGGCTTGTGCTGAAAGGGTGGGTTGGATGGTGGCGCTTCGCGTTAATGGGAACACCACCCTTCGTCCAAAGCCCACCCCCCCACCCCACTCTATTGGGGGGGGGGGGGCTTTGGAGGATGGGTGGTGTTCCCATTGACGCGACGCGCCACCAGCACCCAACCCACCCTTTTGGCATAAGCCATCAAATTGCACCATGTACAACATCAAAATGCACAAAGTTCTCACCGTGGGAGGGGGAACACCTCCTCGCCCCCTCCGCTCGCTCGGGTTCGGTCGCGTTCATGATATTATTATTTATCTAAATAATACCATTTTATAGCCAAATTGTTTAATAATAATCGACATCGAAATATATTGCTACCTTAAACAAGTGGGACTGTTTCAAGTCGACAAAACGCGCAAAATGATGCATCAAATTGCACCATGTACAACATCAAAATGCAAAATGTTCTCACCGTGGGAGGGGGAACACCACAAATTTCACCACCCAAATTTCACCAAAAGTGTGCACCAGATCGCTGAATTTCAGGTCTGAAAATGCAAAATCTTCCTCGTGTGGGAGAGGGGATACCCCCCTCCCACACCCTCCCCCCGCTAGTTCGCTCCGCTCCCTCGCACAGATATTCCAACTCCAAGTCCCTCCCCCACCCACCATCCCTAAAACGGAACGATGCACCTGGGATGACTGCTTTATTGACTTGAATCAAGAAAATTGAAGAATACAATTAATAGCTACAGGAAAATATCTACTACGTTATTACATACAAGAAATGGATATCCATATTACCATTTTATTGAATTTTTTGGGCATTATTCAGGGCTGCGCTACGTTTTTGAAAGGGGGAGGGGGGTGTCAAAATCGCATGTCAGTCAAGAAGAAAGAACATCAAAAGACAAGAGAAACAGCAACAAAAAAGTCTTCATACTTTAAAGGTCTGATTTTTCGCCGAAAGTCGGCTGACAAGCAAAAAACAAACAAACAAACAAACGAACGAACAAAAACAAGAACAAAAAGTCCTCATTTTTGCTGCCACTTCCATACTTTGCATGCAAAAGAGTGGGACATTCGATCCCTGTAAAGTGTGTGTGTGTGTGTGTGTGAGGGGGGGGGGACCAAGCTTCTCTCCCCCTCCCCCCCCCCCCCCCCCCCCCCCCCGGGCTGCGCCGGTCCGGTTTGGGCTTGTAAACGTGGTGATGGTGACTATCGCCGATCATCCCCCCACTCCTCAGTACGGATTTACGCCGTTGCTACGCGTTATTCAGCGTGTTTCCAGAGAATCCGAGAGAACAAGAATTTTGCAAACCCGGATTACTGTGCTAACGCAGACCCGAGTTGTTTCCACAGAAAAACGTATAATCGGTTACAATATGATTCTATACGCCTGTGTGCAGTTGTGACTGGATGTCTGGGAAGTTGGTTTAGTGCATTGTGGCGCTGACATACAAAGATTTCAATCAAACTTGAATATTCTAAAAGGCACCGCGCAGAGCTACCAAGTCTCACGCATTCTGAGTGAGACTCAAGCATGGCATCCATTTTTCTCACGCATTGGGAAAAGTCTGCTAACTTGGGCCTATACACTATGATATTAATAATGAGCATAGCCCAAAGGATTAAAGTGATAGTTGCAATTGAATGTTTATTTCCCTTTTCTCTTTCAAAATAGGTAAGAATAGTCACTTATGTATGCACCTGATCACACCATAAGAGCTAAAAATTGAAAAAGCTCCCTACCGTGGGAGGGATAAACAAAAAACTCCTCCCACCCTCGCTCGCGCGCAACATTCGCGGGCCGAGATGCCGAGTCATGAAAATCTCACTCATAAAATTTTTTTGAACTTGGCATCTCTGACCACGAGGAATCCAAAGAAAACAATCATACAGTTTTCTCGCCGCACTCTGCCATGATTTCCAACTTTTTTCCTTCATTTTGGATCAGTCGGAAAGCGGTGCATCATTACACTTGAGCCAGCTCAGTTCGCGCAAAGCCATGCTGCGCAGGAATAAGGCGTGACGAATTTTCAGTAAATCGCAGTAAGATATCAAAATATCTTCCGTATACCCTCTCCTTCAACAAATTAGAAAACGGCAATGACAATTCATTATCCCCACAGGACCGTGACTGATATTGGGGAAGTCCCAAAGGCAAGCAATATCAGCGCGTAGCTGCGCGTTATGAACAATGGGGCACTGCGCATGAACTCTGTTCGCGCCCGTGTGATTGACTTTGGTAACGACATGGCGCCTGTAGATCACGGGACCAGGTATTGACCAATCACAGGCTTCAAAACACATTAGCCGAAAAACCGAGTTGGCCAGACTCTCTTTATCGACACTGGTACCCATATTGACCGATTCGGGTTCGTTGAGGGCAGCAGACATTTTACGGCACAGGGCGCAGCCATAGTGGGTGTATCAGCCGACCCCCCCCCCCCCCCCTGCTCTCCCCCACCCCCGGGCAACATGTTTATCACGCACTTGTAACAAAGGTTCGCGCACTAGCAAGCATTCGCGCACTCAGTACGAGACGCCCATTGGCTAAAGCAGTTTTTCATTCTGCGCGCGTGCTAATGTAGGGAGAGGGGTGGGGGAGTGCGGAGGGGGGGGGGGGTCGGCTGATACACCCACTATGGCTGCGCCCATGCCAAAAATACACATAGCGCGTCACAGAATCGGTCAATAGGGAGCTTTAGATTTTAGACGCGCGGACGTTCAAAGGAAAAAAACATGATCTGAGCTTGCGCAGTAGCGCGCGTAAAGTCAATCTATGAGCTTGCGTCGCCTGAGTTGTTTACTACGCGTACTGGGCTATTTTCACGTCCGCACAGTTTGCGACGTAGAGAGCTTCTTCATGCACTGATCATATGGGGGCGCGATTTTATTTTTTTATACGTTGCGTCCCAGCGTAATCTAAAGGTACTTTTCCACACGACGCAGGGAGAGGAGAACGTCCAGCGCAAGCGTCGGCTCAAACGTCCGCGCGTCAAAATCTAAAGCTCCCTATTACCACCAAAGATAGTAGAGATAACAAGATACGAAGGCGCGCGATAACAATGGACACAAAATGGCTACCCTACATGACGATACAAAAGAGAGCTAAGTACAAACTCAGTACACCTAGAAACATCATTTATTTCCAAAGACAGTGGTATTTTTGTTATCTTAAAAAGATTTAAAAATTATAGTCATAGCTTTTTTTCGATTAAGGTTATTATTTTGAAGAACGGGGGTGGTATTCTGAGGTCGTAATTAAGTCTGTAATTAAATAGGCCCTTAAATCATGGGCAAAATCGGTATTCTGAGGACGTAATTAAGGTATGATTAAGTCCCCTGTAATTATCTTAGGTTCCTCCCATCTAATTGTTATTCCATCCAATCAGACGCGTTGTTAGAAGCCAAAATGATGATTACACGCGCAAGTATGCCCTCAATACGCGCTCCTGCACGCCCCCTGTAATTACAACCAAGAGCTCCGTGCGCACACTCCGGTATTTGATTACAACCCCTCACTTACGCACGCGAAGATCTCAACCTCTTTGCTCACATAAAATGACAAAATTCCTCGAAGATCGGCTACGTAGTATATTTCTTTTTTTTCTCTGAATTCTACGGATACCATGATAACAAGATTCAACCGCTCCTCGGTTACCGAAGACGGTAAGCATCGTTGTGGCAGAGAAAACACGATGAAATGCGTGATATCGGAGTAGTTAATGACACTCTTTGGTATCATTAAGTTTTCCATTAACTTTCATACTTAATTACACCCTCAGAATACCGATTCGTAATTAACTCTGTGATTAAGTCCTCTCCATGACGCAAATCTCTCGTTTGAAGAGGCTACACCCCAGTAAATAATGCCAGTGCATATCTTGGCAATCAATGACTTAAAGTCAAAGATATAAAACACCTGTTTCTTGACCCTGGCCTAATCTAAGCATCAGTCATCGCCACAGCGCCACAGGAGGGGGGGGGGGGGGGGGGGCACCGCGAGAGGAGATTGTTTTGGTTTTGGCATGGGCCATGTAGCTCCATGGTGCGTGTGTGTGTGTACGTGTGTGTGTGTGAGTGTAGACATTCAGCGTATGCAGACAGAGCATGCCTGTACTGTAGTGACCGGAACTATTGTCATTCCATTTTGCTCTCCCCTTCTCCCTCCCCCATCTCTCCCCCCTCTCCCTCCCTCTCTCCCCCTCGCTCTCCCTCTCTCTCTCTCTCTCTCTCTCCCTCTCTCTCTTTCTCAATGATCCAGTCAGCAGGCTGATTGTAACCAGGGAGGTGGTCTCACCTCCCCGTTGTAACTCACTGCCAAGTAGCACATTGTCAGCACCGGCAAACTGGCAATGCTCTCCTTCTTATTCCTGTAATTTCGTTATTTACGGGTCAATTTTTTTCGTTCGAAATGTAAAATGGATGACCATAGAATTTCTCAATAGAATATAAAATTGAAAACTTTAGAAAGGATAGAGAAAATTGAGTTCACTTTGAATGGTCTGCCACAGGCAGATATCCTTATCATGCTCTTACGTAATACGACAGCTGCTTTCTCAACGATCCAGTCAGCAGGCTGATTGTAACCAGGGAGGTAGTCTCACCTCCCCGTTGTAACTCACTGCCAAATAGCACATTGTCAGCACCGGCAAACTGGCAATGCTCTCCTTATTCCTGTATTTTCGTTATTTACGGGTCAATTTTTTTCGTTCGAAATGTAAAATGGATGACCATAGAATTTCTCAATAGAATATAAAATTGAAAACTTTAGAAAGGATAGAGAAAATTGAGTTCACTTTGAATGGTCTGCCACAGGCAGATATCCTTATCATGCTCTTACGTAATACGACAGCTGCTTTCTCAATGATCCAGTCAGCAGGCTGATTGTAACCAGGGAGTAGTCTCACCTGCCCGTTGTAACTCACTGCCAAATAGCACCGGCAAACTGGCAATGCTCTCCTTCTTATTCCTGTATTTTCGTTATTTACGGGTTATTTACGGGTCTATTTTTTTCGTTCGAAATGTAAAGTGGATGACCATAGAATTTCTCAATAGAATATAAAATTGAAAACTTTAAAAAGGATAGAGAAAATTGAGTTCACTTTGAATGGTCTGCCACAGGCAGATATCCTTATCATGTTCTTACGTAATACGACAGCTGCTGGAGTCATCAAACCCTGGCTTGGCCTCCAGGTTTGTCACGCCTGAGCAGAAAGCTTATTTGCAATGGACAAGTACTTCGACTCCCAACTCCCAAACGACAAATATACGCACCCCACTTTGGGTAACCCCAGTTGGGGACTCGCCTCAAACGAGGGATTGACGGCATGCAGAGGTGCACGCGCATTGATACGCGCAAACGCGTAGGTCCTTCCCGCCAAAACGCTTGTTGCTATGGTAGTTAATATACCCCCTACTTAATCATGCTCTCAGAATACCAATTTGGTAATTAAGTGCTAATCAGACACTTAATTAGCTCTCAGAATACGGCCCCGGGATTTTAAAGTAATAAGGATTATTTCGTGGAGATAAAAATTTGGCAACAACATGATCTCACAATCAAAGACGCTTGATGAACAACAACATCTTCAAAGACAGCGCGTCTAAGGCAAAGACGCCCATCACCTGAGACGCGCTGTCCCTGAAGCCGCTGCTGTTGTTTATCAAGTGTCAAGACAGCTGCGCGTCTCAGGTGACGTGCGTAATGCGCATGATGAGGACCGCGCTGTGCGTGTTGGAGTCGCTCGCTGGTGATGGTGCGGTTAGATCATGGCCCATGGTAACTATTGACCGATTCTGTGACAATGACAATGGTTTGACAATGACAATGGTTTGACAATGGTTTTTTTATTTTCTTATGTCACCCAACATCAGGGTATTGAAGAAAATTCAAACAAACATCGTAACAGATAAAATCAGTTAATTGATACATTAATACATTGTAAATTACATATATATACAGAAAATTGCATGATATTTACAAAATATACAAAATATACAGAATGGTGCAGGACCCAGAAGAGAGAAAGAGAGTGTGAGAGAGACAGAGAGAAGGAAGACAAACAAAACAGTTAAAAAAAAGAAAAAAAAAGAAAAGCAGGGCAACAATAACGCAGATAAAAGAAATTTCAATAATATAAAACAAAACATTGTAAAAAGCTATATTTACATGAAAAAAATACAAATAATGATATTAATAATTATTATTTCTTATGGAGCTTCATTATTTCCTTACAAAATTTAGCTAAATTTATCAACTCACTACGATTTTGGGAATTAAATAACTGAGACATCTTTAAAGTGTTTGGTCTTATTCTATAATAGGATTTAATGAATTTATTCCTGGCATTATTCAATGTATGACACTCAAATAAATAGTGAAATTCATCCCCTAGTCTATTAGAATTACATAAATTACACAATCGATCACAATGTTCAATACCAGCATACCTACCCGTTACAATTGGCAATCTGTGGTTGGCGCAGCGAAATTTGGAAAGAAGTTGTCTGAAAATGCAAGGGATTTTTAACAAATATGGATCTAAACATAAATTCGTTTTATAGATTCTGTAATTCGTACAACATGAACTGTTACTTATCTTAGATTGCCAATTCTGTACAAATTCGTCTCTTAATCTAAGTTTTATCGAACACCTAAACCACGAAGAATTTACGTTTTCAAAGTTATTCCTAACAAAAGACATTCCTAACTCATCTAGTGTATTATAAACTTTCAACAACCATGGTGATGAATATATCTTATAATTATGCAAAAGTGATATGATATTACATACAATAGATGAATATTTTCTTTCTTTTCCTGTAATAATCTTTAACCAAAAATTAAGCATTCTTTCTTTAACAGTACAGGCTATTTCAAGCCTTCCTAGTTCTCCCAGAGCCATGCTATTCATAGTATTTTTTGTTAGTCTCAGTAAATGTTTGCAGTATTGATAATGTAGACTCTCTATGAGTACTAAATTCTCATATCCCCAAACTTCACTACCATAAATAAGAATGGGTACAACAAGCCGGTCAAACAATTCTAATTGGATATCTATTGGAAGCCGCATCTTTCGAGACTTAACCATTAGACTATACATTGCTCGTTTCGCTTTATCAACTTGTTTAGCTTGGGCCTTTTTAAAATCATTTTTATAATTAAACACCACTCCAAGGTAAGTATACTCATCTACAACCTCTAAAACATTCTCATTAAACATAAAGGGCTTGAATTTTCTAACTTTTCCTCTTGAGAAAATCATTACTTTTGTTTTACTGACATTAACTTGTAGTAACCATAATTTGCAGTAATCACTTACAGCATTGAGTGCAGATTGCAATTCGTTCTCACTAGTAGCTAGGATTAAAGTATCATCAGCATACATCAATGAGAAGAGTCTTAGAAATACATCTATTCCTTTATCATGTAATACGGTCAACAAATTATTAGGCAAAATATCAACACCATTATATGCGGAACTTACATAATCTTGAAAATCATTTATATACAATGCAAATAGCAAAGGAGATAGATTTTCACCTTGCCTCACTCCAACATTACAATTAAAAAAGTCAGAACGCTCTGAATTGTTGACAACACATGACTTTAGATTTTTATACATATTTCGGATAACATCAAAAACTTTTCCCTGTATGTTACATTTAGCAACTTTGTTCCATAGCAATGTTCTATCGACAGAGTCAAAAGCTTTCTTATAATCTATAAACGCGCAGTATAATCTTTTTCTCTGTGATAAATACAAGTCAATAATTGAGTGCAACACAAATATATGATCAACAGTTGAATAAGTCTCTCTGAATCCTGCTTGTTCTTCTCCAATGGCATGATTATCATCGAGAAAATCTGTCAATCTATCATTAATTATTGAAGTAAATAATTTGCCAATGCAACTTAATAAAGATATGCCACGATAATTATCAGCGTCATTAACAGAACCTTTATTTTTGTAGATAGGGCGTATCATACCAATCGTCCAATCCGTTGGAATTATTCCGCTATCTAAAACTAAATTAAATAATTTGGTTATTACATTCACTAGAGACGCATTGCTGTTTTTTAAAAATTCATTTAATATCAAATCAAAACCAGGTGCCTTATTATTTTTCAATTGCTTTATATGAGCAGTCACCTCTTCTTCAGATATTCGGTCATTATAATCATGTTCAATATGCATGGTAAGAGGAATATGTGCTGCATTACAAGTATTTGCAAAACTCGTCGGTGTTGATCTCAGCATACCATCATTAATATCATTTAAACTCTTAAAATGTTTCTGGAAAGTTCCAATGTCAATTGAACACTTCTCTGATTTCGTTTTTCTGGAGGGATTTAGTATATTCCAATACTCCTTTGGATTTTCAGACTTCAACGTACGTAATTTTTCATGAGTGTCCTTAAAGAACGTGTACTGTGCTTTCTTCAAGGTTTTCTTGTATAATCTTCTGACATTTTCAAACTCATCCATTACATCACGATTGAATCCATTACGTTTACATTTCTTTTTCAATTTGATAAATATTTTCCTAAGTTTCTTACAATTTTCATCAAACCATGGTTTATTATCTGAAGATTTTGCTAAATTACCCTTAGTCTTTGTTACAGACCTTCTAACCATATTTGTGTTTGAGGCTGCCGTAAAGTATATAGATTGTAATGAAACGAACAAATCATCTATCACGGTTTGATTGACATTACTCAATTCAACAGAGTCCATTCTCGCGGAGATGTCATCTATTACGATGCTCTCGTTAATTTCACTTCTGAAATCAGAACATTTTGCCTGATCCCACACAATCTTTGTCGACCCTTGGACTGCATTACACTCTCCATGTGTACATGTAGTTTCATCATTAATTTCTTCGAAATCAAAATCAAAGTAAACATGTAGTGCTTTATGTTTATCAGATAGTGTATCATCAAAACAGTCCACTTCAAACTTCTTTACAGTGTCAAACGAATCACTTGATATCAAGCAATAATCTATAGTACTTGAATTATCAAAGGTATACACACCTGATTCGCCACCAAAGCGCCCATTTAAAATTGATAAATTGAACGCTCTACATAATTCTAACAACTTTCTTCCATTCAAATTGACTTGAGAATCCACATTCTGCCTAACAGGCAATGTACCAACAGTTGGAGTTTCTGAACTTTGCGTGAAATCAGTATTGATACCGCCATAACCTTCATCTACGAAATCATCCAAATTACCAGTTCTAGCATTAAAATCCCCAATTAAGCACACAGGATGCTCAAATTTACCCTTGATATCAACAATAGAGGATGCAACATCTTCAAACATATCCGATTCATAGTACTTCGATTTTTCATGGGGTATGTAAACTGCTCCTAAAATTAGAGACACTTTAGAAGAAATCACTACTTTGACCCATAAAACATATTTTGAGTTTGAATCAGTTAATATTTGTACGTCGTAATTTTCCTTCGCAACAATACACAATCCATGGATTCCCCCATGCCGTAGTTTCCTATCATTATTTTCTTTGCTATACACTTTATATCCACATGGAATTAACTCTTCATCAACACAGTCCGTTTTAGTTTCACTAAAACAAGCAATGTCAAAATCTTTAATACATTCTGGTAAAATACCAAGTTCAAGTTTCGAATGCAGCCCGCACACATTTATGCTCAAAATATTTAGTTGGGTCCTACAAAATTGATTAGTTAGTGAATTGAACCTACGTTTTTGCTCCACAATGTCACCTCCGCATTCCTAGTAGCCGGTGACGTCCTTGATCTTATCAGGCTTCCATCCCAGCTTGCTCAACTGGTCAGGAGTGTCGATGGTCACTTTCTCTTCTTTACCGTGGTGGCTGAACAACGCATGGATTCTGCCATCGATCGTCCACGCAGTCTTCACGCCCGGGTCTCCTTTCACAGCGCGTAAGATGCGACTGCGCAGAGGAGTTAGATCCTCCTCCACGTAAACGGCCTTCCGTGTCTCCTTCTTTCTTAATTCCTTCTTCTTTCTCATAATCTCCTGTCTTGTCTCCCTTCTGACGAACTTCACGATGACCGGTCGGGGCCCCTTGCTCCTCCGAGACTTAGGCAATCGATGGCTTACACTGATGTCACTCCTGTTGACAGTGACACCAATGTCAGCCGCAAGCTGTATCACCTTCTCCGTTGTGTCTTCCCTCGCTGACTCCTCGAGGCCGAAGATGCGGATATTCTCCCGTCGCCCATACTGCTCAAGTCGGTCCACGCGCTATGTGTATTTTTGGCATGCGCGCAGCCATACTGGGTGTATCATCCGACCCCCCCTCCGCACTCCCCCACCCCTCTCCCTACATTAGCACGCGCGCAGAATGAAAAACTGCTTTAGCCAATGGGCGTCTCGTACTGAGTGCGCGAATGCTTGCTAGTGCGCGAACCTTTGTTACAAGTGCGTGATAAACATGTTGCCCGGGGGTGGGGGAGAGCAGGGGGGGTCGGCTGATACACACCATGGCTGCGCCCAGTGCCGTAAAATGTCTGCTGCCCTCAACGAACCCGAATCGGTCAATACACAGCCCAGTCGCTGTACATGGTACGTCGCATAGCGTAACAGCGTCTGGTCGGGCTAGAGGCCCATGGAGAACTGCTCGCTGGCTCGACTGATAGCACATGAAACGGTTCGGTCGCGCTGTGTGCTGGGGCACTAATTTTCATTTTACTCGTCTTTCTCTATCTAGATAATGGCTCATATTAGGAAACTCGTAACAACACCTTGTAGGGTATGTTATCGGCGATTATTTCTTCCGAACGTTCCAGACAGATTCAGTTCTACGTCGGTACTTTCCGGTGTAACAACATGCCGCTCAGGCGGGCACTCAGGAAACGGTAAGCAGTGGTAAAATTGAAATTAGGTCCTAAATAGACACCTAAGAATTAAGAAAGATCGGATGGTAAAACTTGATGTGACAAAGCTTCAAGTAAAGCATTTAGCGGCAAGACTTCCATATGTACCCCCCGCTATGTGTCATGTACATGTATAAGTAACATGAATAAGTTTAGGTGGCTTTGGGATTAGGATTACAGTTCATGAGTTTACTCAGTTTAGGACTAGGGACGGTTAGGGTTAGGGTTAGAGTTAGGGTTAGCTCATACAACAATGTGCAATGTCGGTGTTTAATACTAGTGGGGGGTACATATGGAAGTCTTTCCCATTTAGCTAGGTTTGGTCCATTATTAACGTTACTAGAGTAGGTAGGCGTCTAGACAGAAAGATCCGTCTGTCCGGAGGACTCTTTAATATTTTGCCATTGACGCTGTCCTCCGTATCAGTTCGGGAAACCCACTCACAAGGGGGGCCCCTCCTTATAAGTAACCCGTCCCCCTTATAAGTAACCCTGTCCCCCTTATAAGTAACCCCCGGGGCACCCCTTATAAGGAGTCTCCACGCTTTTTTGCAATGCAACGCGAAAATGAAAGGACTGCGGCAATTCGCTTGATTATGTCCATAAAGCTTCACAAGTTTCCTAGTTACTCACGAAATTTGAGCAAAATCGGTTTGAGGCATCATATCTAAAATCATGGATTTAAATGCGATGTCAAACGACCCATGCGAATGCTGAAATGCGAGCGATTACTGGCGTGAGTGTCGGCAAGCGCGGCGGCGCGGCAATGCTTTAGTGCAGACGTGGCGACTGAGTACGACTCAGTCGCCACGTCTGCACTCAAGCATTGCCGCGCCGCCGCGCCTGGCGACACTCACGCCAGTAATCGCTCGCATTTCAGCATTCGCATGGGTCGTTTGACATCGCATTTAAATCCATGATTTTAGATATGATGCCTCAAACCGATTTTGCTCAAATTTCGTGAGTAACTAGGAAACTTGTGAAGCTTTATGGACATAATCAAGCGAATTGCCGCAGTCCTTTCATTTTCGCGTTGCATTGCAAAAAAGCGTGGAGACTCCTTATAAGGGGTGCCCCGGGGGTTACTTATAAGGGGGACGGGGTTACTTATAAGGGGGACGGGTTACTTATAAGGAGGGGCCCCCCTTGTGAGTGGGTTTCCCGAACTGGTATACGGAGGGGATCCGTGAAGCCAGACGTAGTATCCGCGGAACATTCCCCGACAGATACAGACCGATCTTTCGGTCAAGTAGGCGTCTTGACCGAAAGATCGGTCTGTATCTGTCCGTCGGGGAATGTTCCGCGAAGACTGCGTCTGGCTTCACTGATCCCCTCCGTATGGACAGCGTTAATCGTGGCAAATGAGTCCTCCGGACAGATGGATCTTTCTGTCGGTGCCTCGCAGGCGTCTAACCCAGAGTTACCTAGTCTCACGCAGAATGCGTGAGACTCAAGCATTTAGGGGCCATCTCACGCATGGCACCCATTTTTTTCACGCACCGCGCGAAATCGGCAACTTGGGCCTATAATGTATGAGCATAGCTCAAAAGAAAAGTGATAGTTGCCATTGAAAGTATATTTTCCTTTTGTCTTTCAAAATAAGTAAATAATATAGTCACTTAAGTATGCACCTGATCGCACCATTGAAAGCTAAAAATTGAAAAAGTGCCCTAACGTTACCGTGGGAGGCTACGGGGGGAAAAACCCCTCTCATACCCTCGCTCGCGCGCACATTCGCTCGCCGAGATGCCGAGTCATGAAAATCTCACTCTTAAAAAATTTATGAACTTAGCATCCCTGCTAACCGCAGAAGCGACCCCGACACGTACCGGGCTGTAGTGTTAGTAGAGTGTTTTTACTGGTTACACTGCCCCGCGCCGGCGTTAGTAGGCGTCGAACACGTTACACCTGCACCTGTTAAGTGTTAGTGTTAGTGTTACACTTTTCAGTTTTACAGTAAAATGTAGACGTAGGCCTACTGTACTGTACTATTCTAACGGATTAGGCCTACAGAGAATCCCTATCTGTGACTTTGACTCTTTAGTCTTTGTTGTTGTTTTTTTTTAACTTGGCATTCACAGTGTCTACCTACATTCAACATCTAACGTTAGCTTTCAATTCTAGTATCAGTCCAGGAAACCTTCTGAAGGGGGGGGGGGGGGAGGGGGAGAGCTCCTGGTCATAAGGCCTAAAAGGGCCAAGGGATCCCTCCTTGTGAGCATGGCTAGGCAGACAGAAAAATCCATCTGTGCGGAGGAGTCTTCTATCATTTTTTTACTTTTACGGCTCTCCTCTGATAGGAGGGGATTCAGTGAAGCCAGACGCAGTCTCCACGGTCCGTCTCGTGATCTCACGCATGGCACCCAATTTTCTCCCGCATCGGGAGCATACTGTAAAACGAGAAATGTTCGCGTGCATTTTAATTTCGCGAATTTCGCGAGCGCCAAGATTCGCAAAATTAAAATGCACGCGAAATTTCTTATCTACACTATATGCATTGAACGCAAGAGGCAATTCGCGAAAATTTCTTGCCACGAAAAAGGCCGTCGGCTCCAATTCGCGAAAATTTCGTGCCGCGAATATATCATGTTTTACAGTAGCTTAATTTAAGGATTATGCACTTGTCAATGTAATGACTCACCCCACTACCCCCGGACATGGGTGCGTCATTTCCGCGTTTGGTCCGTCAAATTTGTGACCCGGGTGTGCGTCATTTTCCCAGGTGTGTCCGTCAAATTTTTGACCCAGGTGTTCGTCAAAATCCCATCATTGTCAGTCAAATTTTGACCGAGGTGTGCGTCATGGTACGTCACTTGGCTATGGAAAATAACACGCATTATTCTGGACCGAAGGGTGCGTCATGGTCCGTCACTTGGCTATGGAAACTGCACGCATTTTTGCACGCATTTTTGCACGCAACCAGCACCGGATACACGTACCGCAAGTACAGTGAGCGCTTTCCCGCGGCAAGTGAAAATCAAAGTCGGGAAGCGTTTTGGAATAAGAGGGAAAAATGTTTGCCCGAATCTGGCAAGCAAATGATTTAAAAGCCACATTTTTTCCTCACATTTTCCCTCCAACAAAACCATGAAATATTAAATGCATACGCAAACTCAAACCTGAACGACTGTTTAGCGATGCAATGATTTCAACCTTACTGTCGAACATTTACTTGAAGAAGCCCTAGTGCCTAATGCATATTGCTATGCAACACCAACACTCATGGTATAAAAATTCCATCCCGTCGCACGTACCATTATGTAAATTCTGTCCTGTGGCGCGACAAGATGGAATTTATATTGGAGCATTATAATTTTCTTATGAAAAGAGAATTATTTCATGTAATGTCATGGATACATTATTGAATGTGAGTGACCAACTATCATACAGAAAAAAAAAAAAAAATTGTATCTAAGTTTGTTTTTTTGCACCATACATAGGGTGTCACCACTTTGTCCCCCCCCCCCCCCCCCCCCTCACTTTTTTTTTACCCCGGAAGTGGCACTAGAGATAGAATGAAACCTTGAAGTGTAAGTGCAGTAAGGCCTTTGTTTTTGTGCTGAAAACCTTTTTTTTTTTTTTTTGCTTGTCAGCTGAAGAAACCTTGAAGTGGCATCATAAGTTGGGCTGAAGGCTTTTGTTTTGTTTTGTTTTTTGTTTTTTTTTTGCTTGTTAGCTTATGAAACCCTGAACTGGCACCACAAGTTGCACTGAATCCCTTTTTCTTTTTTGCTTGTTAGCTGATGAAACCCAGAAGTGGGCCCCCACTTTTGAAAACGTGGCGCCGGCCATGGAATGGAACACACTCTACATGTGAGTGTGTGTGTCTAGAACGTACATTAATCTGTAGTACCGTTACTGAATTCAAACACATTTGTACCTAAAGTTCTTCCTGCCCACACACAAATTTTTCACTTTGGCTGAAGGACATATTTTTTACTTTTCACTTGATGTAAACAAGTCATAAAATGAAATAATAAAATGCGAGAGGGACAAATAGGCCCGAATTCACGAAGGTGGTACAAATGAAACCATGGTTTAAACCATGGACAAAAACCATGGAGCGCCAAGTGTTGCACGGAATATTTCGCTACGAAATCAGTCATTTCGTCGATGAAATGATTATTTTGTAACTAAAATGAACATTTCGTCCACGAAATGATAATTTCGTTCACGAAACGGTCGTTTTGTCGACAAAATGACCAATTTCGTAACGAAATATTCGGTGCGACACTTGGCGCTCCATGGTTTTTGTCCATGGTTTAAACCATGGTTTCATTTGTACCAGGGAGGTGGATTCCCACGCACCTTCGTGAATTCGGGCCATAGTGCCAGGCGCATGAACTAGTGGTGACTTCATGGTTTCATATAACAGTAATTTATTTAGTAGTAAAATAAAATTTCTGCCACACACAAAAAATTCCAGTGTTGCTCTGGCTAAATTTATTTGATTTTAATGCCAACTGTTCTCTTTTGTGATCTATTAAAGCTATTATGTATCTGACCAAGAAATGATATATTTTGTTGTTTTGTCTTTTTCTGTTCCATTCTCTTTTTCTTTGCCTTTTAGCATCAGTTGGAGTGGACATTGGCTTCCCACCCCCTAGCATATGCAGACGGAGAGTACTCAGAGAGAGAGCTGCTGTTATTCAGGAACAGAGAAAGAAAGAGGATTTAGAGGCTCAGGCTCGCCACAGGACTTGTAAGCATTGAGTGACATTTTGTAAAGGGTTTTACTCAATACTTGAGCAGTTACTGCAAGTGTGATGAATGTGTATTGTATGATAGCCTGTTTGGGGTGTGAAGTATTATGATTGTATTGCACCTCTGTTGGTCCGATTAAAGGTGTTTTTTAAACCACACCATAGTAATCATTTCCTTCATTATAAAAATAAAGTGAATGCCCATGTAAATTTGGGTGCGCCCCAAGAGCTAGACTCACGAATCAAACAGACCACAAGGCCCACGAGTTGGACATGAATGAAATACCCTGTAGGCTCACGAGGTATACTATCCACCCTAACCCTAACCAACACTAGGCATATAAAGCCCACTAGTATTTAGCTCGTGGGCCCATTTTACTTATCGTCTAGCTCGTGGCCTATATATTCAAATTGAAATTGAAATTCATTTATATTCCACATAGTGGACATTAACAGGTATAACATCTGATATAGGGCCTACAGATTTATATGAAAACCGATCTGATTGAAGTAATATATGTCAAAAAACAGTTGTTGCCTGTCACACGAGTCATGCCAAAAAAATGGTAATTTTGTTGAAGATGTGGTCTGAGCCCAATTTTTCTACCCAACCATATACATTGCTGTAGTCCAAATGAGAACTGAAAATAAATGTTAAAGAACCAGTTTAGAAATAGTAAACCAAAGAAAGACAGATTTTAAATAGTAAAATTGCCATGCAAGACGGAATGCAGTGGCTGATGAAGTCTATTTGTGGCTGATGCTGAAAAAAGCAAAGTCCATGTCCATGTAACATACAGTCCATGTAACGTACATTCACCACTAAGGCTAAAAATGGTTAAAAACACAGTGTTCAATAGAATTTAAGGGCTGCTTCTATCTTTTCTGATACAATTTAAAGCCATTCAGTTGCAAAACAAATTTTCATTGAGCATTGATTATATGACCTTCATATATATTGTACATGTATAGATGTCATCCCAGTGTGACTTACATTCACAACAAAATTTTCATTTTGGCATAAATGCTAGTATATACTGCTTGTTTGAAACGATTTGGGGCAAAGTTCTCTCATTTAACAGAACTTTTTCAAAGATCTATTTGAGGTAATGGACACTGAATAAAGACAATAACCCAACATCTCTGAAATGTGCTTGTGTACCTTTGAAATATCTCCATTAGCAGTGTACTGCACTGATCCTGCACCACATGCATAGGTAGCATGTATTTGTGACAGTGACATCTAAATCTTGATTGATAGTCCAATATCACATACTGTAAAACGAGGAATTTTCGCATGCACTTTAATTTCGCGAATTTCGCGAGCGCCAAGATTCACGAAATTAAAATGCACGCGAAAGTTCTTGTTTACACTATATGCATTGAACTCCTGTGGCACTTCGCGAAAATTTCATGCCACGAAAAAGGCTGTCAGCTACAATTTGCGAAAATTTCATGCCGCGAATATATCATGTTTTACAGTACATCATTATGCCTGTAGTTGTTATTAGATCATGATTTTGTTAATTTGACTATTTTCAATTGTTTGTCAAACTTTGCACTGTTATTTATGTTAGGACCTTGATTATAAAAAATAAAAAATATTTAATAAAAATAACTCATGCAGATAACGCCATCCTCACGAACTAGATTTTGATGGATGAACATGGAAGTACATGTACACGGTAGTATTTTTGTGTGGAAACCTTCAGTACAATAATTTTTTATTATTATTAGTGAGGATACCCCTAGACAAGGTGACAGAGGTTTGGGAGAAGACAAGTGGCCCTTACCACATCAGGGCTGTCGCCCATCACTACAACATCTTCAAAGATATGTTTGATGGGGCAGACTTTGTGCCCTTTGTCCCCGTAAAGATTGCCTATCAGCTTGGTCAGTCGGAATTTTCATCTGTGTACCGGGGAAATGTCATCACTCCTTCAGAGGTATGTACACGTTGTATTTGAGGTGTATTATTTCATGGGGATAATGTCTGAGAAAATAACAGCATCATCAAATGAGTTTCTTCACATTGTGGATGTGAGCAGTAATGAATTGCCACCATTCATTTTGATAAATAATATCCACAGCAGGGCTGCACACTCACCCATTTTCTCTACTGGTCTGACCTGTCCCTATCAGACCTGTAGGTACCCAGTTTTTGTCGAGCCCACCGGAGGTGAGGGGAGACTAAGGGATCGCCTGCGGCGTCTGTCCGTCCGTTGTCCGTCCGTCCGTCCGTCGTCTGTCCGTAACGCTACAAAAACTTCAATAACTCTTTACTCTGAGCTTCAATTGCAATCAAACTTCGAGGGAAGAGGGGTCATACACAGTTTCACATTTTACCAGATATGAAGGTCACTTCAAGGTCAAAGCCCACAGGCAGGGGTCAATGAACTTTAGGGCCCAATGTTAAGTTTTTATGGCGCGTTTCTATTATACGGGTCGTAACTTTTGATCCATAACTCCATTTGTGACCAAACTTGGATGGTAGATGTCCCTTGGGGAGTGGATGGTCACCACAAGGTCAAAGGTCACAAGCAGGGGTCAACGAACTTTTAGAGCCCACTGTTAGTTTTTATGGCGCATTTCTATTATGGGTCATAACTTTTGATCCATAACTCCATTTGTGACTTAACTTGGATGGTAGATGTTCCTTGGGGAGTGGATGGTCACCAAAAGGTCAATGGTCACAAGCATGGGTCAACGAACTTTCAGAGCCCAATGTTAAGTTTTTATGGCGCATTTCTATTATGGGTCATAACTTTTGATCCATAGGTCCATTTGTTACCAAACTTGGATGGTAGATGTCCCTTGGGGAGTGGATGGTCACCACAAGGTCACACGCAGGGGTCAACAAACTTTAAGGGCTCAATGTTAAGTTTTTGATAATAATAATAATAGTGGCTACTTGTATAGCACACAGGTCCACTTTTCAGTGCTCATGGCGCTTCAAAAATGAAGAGATATATATTTACATACATACATATTCAAACATTTCAACAGAGAAGAAAATGGTAAACAAAAACAAATATATAACAAATAAAGAATACAACATATACCAATTAAAAATACAATATTTTTATGGCACGTTTCTTTTTTGCCATAAATTTTTACTCTTTTATATCCCTTTTTATCTGTTATCTTTTTATGCCGCCGCCAACGAAGTGGCCGGAGGCATTATGTTTTCGGATCGTCCGTACGTCCGTCTGTCCGTACGTCCGTCCCGTTTTGTTTTTGTCGATATCTCAAGAACCGTGAGGTGGTTTTGCATCAAACTTGGTATGAGGGTATATCCTGGGGGGATGATACTTTGTTTGGATTTTAGGGTCACGGGGTCAAAGGTCAAAGGTCACAGGTTATTTTGTGAAAAAGTGGAAATTTCATGTTTTTCTCCATATCTCGCAAATGGTTCAAGGTATCTTCATGGAACTTAGTATATATGCATGTACCGATGGGCAGTGATTATCTAGGGAAGTTGGGGGTCATGGGTCAAAGGTCAGGGGTCAAGGTCAAGGTCAACTCCTCAAAATATCACTACTTTCCTTATATTTATGCAGTGCCTGAAGGATATTTTTTAACTTGATGTATGCATGTATAACTCAATATATATTCTGTGGGAAGTTTCTTGCCAAAAGGTCAAAGGTCAAGTGAAAGTACTAAATTGCACTTCTTCCTCCATATCTCAAAAGTAACTCAAGGTATTATCATGAAACTTACATATTTATGCATGTTCTACCTAACAGTGATTCTCTTTGGAACTGTGAGGTCAAAGGTCAAAGGCCAGGTTTAGATAATACTATTTTACCATTTGATACTGAAATTATACTTTTTCTCAATACCTTGAAAATTACTTAATGCATAAACATATAAAAAGGTCAAAAGTCAAGTAAAAATCATCAGTTCCCCCAAATACCTGTACTCTGACGTTTTAATCATTCATCCATTTGAACCTAGTTCTAGGAAAGTGAACATTCAGCACATTTGTGGCAAACCTGTCATTTTAATATTTTGCCAATTGTGTGAAACTGTCATCACACATTGTCGAGACATTGTACTATAGACCTATTAGGAGAACCATGCATTATGGCGGAGGCATACACCAGTCGCCGTAGCGACATTTCTAGTTTTTAGCTCACCTGAGCCAAAGGCTCAAGTGAGCTATTGCGATCGCCCTTCGTCCGGCGTCCGTCGTGCGTCGTGCGTTGTCCGTCGTCCGTCGTGCGTCGTGCGTAAACTTTTTACATTTTTAGCTCACCTGAGCCAAAGGCTCAAGTGAGCTATTGCGATCGCCCTTCGTCCGGCGTCCGTCGTGCGTCGTCCGTCGTCCGTCGTCCGTCGTCCGTCGTCCGTCGTGCGTCGTGCGTAAACTTTTTACATTTTCATCTTCTTCTTGAAAACCCCATGACCGATTTTCATCAAACTTGGCAGGTAGCATCCCTAGGGGGTTAGGAACTCAATTTGTTAAAATGGGCACCATGCCCCACCCAGGGGGCCCCCAGGGGGGCCCAAACCCCCCAAAATTAAGGAATCTGTAAAAATCTTCTTCTCTAGAACCAGAAGTGATAGAGCTAAGTTAATACTATGAGTTAGTACATTGATGACTGTAGTTTCAAGTTTGTTCATGGCAGAATCAGGGGTGCCCCCCTTGGGACCCAGGGGAGGGGGGTGGGGAAGGGTTCTAATGGGGCCTAAATTGTACATTTTCATCTTCTTCTTGAGAACTCCATGACCCATTTTCACCAAACTTGGCAGGTAGCATCCCTAGGGGGTTAGGAACTCCATTTGTTAAAATGGGCACCATGACCCACCGAGGGGGCCCCCAGGGGGCCCAAACCCCCCAAAATTAAGGAATCCGCAAAAATCTTCTTCTCTAGAACCAGAAGTGATAGAGCTAGGTTAATACTATGAGTTAGCACATTGATGACTGTAGTTTCAAGTTTGTTCATGGCAGAATCAGGGGTGCCCCCCTTGGGACCCAGGGGGGGGGGGGGGGGGTGAGGAGGGGTCCTAATGGGGCCTAAATTGTACATTTTTATCTTCTTCTTGAGAACCCCATGACCCATTTTCACCAAAGTTGGCAGGTAGCATCCCTAGGGGGTCAGGATCTCAATTTGTTAAAATGGGCACCATGCCCCGCCCAGGGGGCCCCCAGGGGGCCCAAACCCCCCAAATGAAGGAATCTTTAAAAATCTTCTCTAGAATCAGAAGTTATAGAGCTGAGATAATACTATGAGTGAGTACATTAATGACTGTAGTTTCAAGTTTGTTCATAGGAGATCCAGGGGTGCCCCTCTTGGGGGTGGGGGGGGGGGGGTGGTTGGAAGGGTCCAAATGGGGGCCTGAATTGTACATTTTCATCTTCTTCCTGAAAACCTCATGATGGATTTTTGTCAAACTTGGCAGGTAGCATCCCTAGGTGGTCAGGATCTCAATTTATCAAACTGGGCACCATGCCCCACCCAGAGGGCCCCAGGGGGCCCCAATTCCCCCAAATTAAGGAATCTTGAAAAAATTGGGCCCTTATTGTACATTTTCATCTTCCACTTGAGAATGCCTCGTCAAATTTTGGTAGAGCTGTGAATAATTTAGATTAGTGACTGCGTAAAAGGTGAACTTGCGATACTCAGGTGAGCGCTAGACCCGCGGGTCTCTTGTCATCTTCTTCTTGAAAACCCCAAGACTGATTTTCATCAAACTTGGCAGGTAGCATCCCTAGGAGGTTAGGAACTCAATTTGTTGAAATGGGCACCATGCCCCACCCAGGGGGCCCCCAGGGGGGCCCAAACCCCCCAAAATTAAGGAATCTGTCAAAATCTTCTTCTCTAGAACCAGAAGTGATAGAGCTAAGTTAGTACTATGGGTTAGTACATTGATGATTGTAGTTTCAAGTTTGTTCATGGCAGAATCAGGGGTGCCCCCTTGGGACCCAGGGGAGGGCGGTGGGGAGGGATTCTAAAGGGGCCTAAATTGTACATTTTCATCTTCTTCTTGAGAATCCCATGACCCATTTTCACCAAACTTGGCAGGTAGCATCCCTAGGGGGTTAGGAACTCAATTTGTTAAAATGGGCACCATGCCCCACCCAGGGGGCCCCCAGGGGGCCCAAACGCCCCAAAATTAAGGAATCTGTCAAAATTTTCTTCTCTAGAACCAGAAGTGATAGAGCTAAGTTAATACTATGAGTTTGTACATTGATGACTGCAGTTTCAAGTTTGTTCATGGCAGAATCAGGGGTGCCTCCCTTGGGACCCAGGGGAGGGGGTGAGGTGGGGTCCTAATAGGGCCTAAATTGTAAATTTTTATCTTCTTCTTGAGAACCCCATGACCCATTTTCACCAAACTTGGCAGGTAGCATCCCTAGGGGGTTAGGATCTCAATTTGTTCAAATGGGCACCATGCCCCACCCAGGGGGCCCCAAGGGGGGCCCAAACCTTCAAAATGAAGGAATCTTTAAAAATCTTCTCTAGAATCAGAAGTTATAGAGCTAAGATAATACTATGAGTGAGTACATTAATGACTGTAGTTTCAAGTTTTTTCATAGGAGATCCAGGGGTGCCCCTCTTGGGGGCAGGGGGGGGGGGGGTGGGTTGGTTGGGAAGGTCCAAATGGGGGCCTGAATTGTACATTTTCATCTTCTTCCTGAAAACCTCATGATGTATTTTCGTCAGACTTGGCAGGTAGCATCCCTAGGGGCTCAGGATCTCAATTTATGAAAATGGGCACGATGCCCCACCCAGAGGGCCCCAGGGCCCCAATCTCCCCAAATTAAGGAATCTTAAAAAACTTGGGCCCTTATTGTACATTTTCATCTTCTACTTGAAATGCCTGGTCAAATTTTGGTAGAGCTGTGAATGATTAGTGACTGCGTGAAAGGTGAACTTGCGATACTCAGGTGAGCGCTAGACCCGCGGGTCTCTTGTTATCTGTTGTATCCCGCAAATGGGCGAGACACATTATGGCACTTGCCTTGCTTCACTTTTTAGCTCACGTGAGCCAATGGCTCAAGTGAGCTATTGCGATCGCTCTTCGTCCGGCGTCCGGCGTGCGTCGCGCGTCGTGAGTAAACTTTTTTACATTTTTATCTTCCTCTTGAGAACCCCATGACAGATTTTCACCAAACTTGGCAGGCAGCTAGGGGGCTAGGATCTCAATTTGTTCAAATGGGCACCATGCCCCACCTGGGGGCCCCCAGAAGGGCCCAAACCCCCCAAAATTAAGGAATCTTTTAAAAATCTTCTCTAGAACCAGAAGTGATAGAGCTAAGTTAATTCTATGAGTTGGGACATTGATGACTTAAGTTTCAAGTTTGTTCATGGCGGAATCAGGGGTGCCCCCTTTGGGACCCAGGGGAGGGGGATGGGAGGGGTCCTCATGGGGCCCAAATTGTACATTTTCATCTTTTTCTTGAAAATGCCATGATGAATTTTTACCAAACTTGGCAGGTAGCATCCCTAGGGGGATAAAATTTCAATCCCATCATATGGGCACCATGCTCCAACTGGGGGGCCCCAGGAGGCCTAGATTGGGGCCAAATTGTAAAGTTTCATCTTTTTCTTGAAAATCCCATAATGAATTTTCACCAAACTTGGCATGTAGCATCCCTAGGGGGATAGAATCTCAATCCCATCATATGGACACCATGCTCCACCTGTGTGTGTGTGTGGGGGGGGGGGGGGGGCAGGGGGCCTATATTGGGGCCAAATTGTAAATTTTCATCTTTTTCTTGAAAATCTCATGGTGAGTTTTCACCAAGCTTGGCAGGTAGCATCCCTAGGGGGATAGAATCTCAATTCCATCAAATGGGCACCATGCCCCACCTGGGGTCCCCCAGGGGGCCCAACCCACCCCCAGTAAGGAAGCTTGAAAGATTTTCTCTAGAACCAGAAGTGATTGAGCTAAGTTAATACAATGAATCAGTATATTGATGACTATTGTTTCAAGTTTGTTCATAGCAGAATCAGGGTCCCCCCCCCCCCCCCCCCCGAACCCAGTGGGGTGGGATGAGTCCAAATGGGGACTTAAGTTGTACATGTTCATATTCTTCTTGAAAACCCCTTGATGAATATTCACCAAACTTGGCAGGTAGCATTCCAGGGGATTAAGATCTCAATTTGTCATACCCCCGCCACACATTGTGTGAAGGGGTATATGTGACCGTGCATCACAAAACAAACAAAAAGTCACACACACTGATTTTGTGTGAGGACTGAAAATAGGTAAAATGGGTCAACCTAGCCGATCTTGACTTTTTCATATTTTCTGAAAGAGCAAGTCTTCTTCTACATTATACTAAAACTCGGGATCATAAAATGGGCAGGAAAGTGTGGTTTTTAGCAGTTTATCTCGGACATTTTTTGATAGAATAGTGTGATTAGGTATGTCCTTAGAGTCCACTTTTCGTTTCATAAAATCCTTGTACACTTTCTTTACTTTCAACTGTAATAACTTTTGAAAGGATGATGCTACTGCTTTGAAAATTGACATTAATTATGGACAGAATGTGTTAATAAGGCATGCTCAATTTCAGTATAATCTGATAATCCCTTCATTGTTTTTACTCCAGTGGTTTACATCCTGTATTTTGTCCAATTCACCGCACAGCCAGCACGGTTTGGTGAAGATTAAGCGCTTGAATAGACACTGTACAGTCAGACCGCAACACCCTGAAAAACCTTCGCATTTATGGTACGCGTATGCATGGACCTCGCGGACATGAATACGTAATGAGCTGGAAGACCACATTTTTAGAGTCCCTGTAAATCTAAACGACATTACCAATCTACATGATTTATACATCCATAAAAAGCTGAAAAGTTGTACTTTGATGGCATCCGACCACTTGAAAGGTTGTGACATATAAAATATACTGAACAAGGAAATTATAAAACATAAAATTTGCATATTTTTCATTTTTCTTATGGGGTACAGAACAATGAAATAAACGTGGACCAAAATGGAAGAGGTATGAAATGAAAGAGGAAATATCATACTATGAAAATGTAATGACTTCATGTGGACTGATTCTTAGAACGGGTCAGGTGATCGAATAAATCATTGCGTTGTACAATTAATTTTTGACGAGATTTCAGTTTGCCGCGAATACGCGTTTCTGATTGGTTAATTCCCTCTGAGTGGAGAGTTGAACGGCGCGGAAGGACAGTAAACGTGTACTGTACATACAGTAATACTCTGTGTGTAGATGAAAGTGTAGGACCCTATGTGTGTGTGTGCGCGCGCACAATGTATGTATATGCGCTCGGGTTCAGGCAACTGCAACTGAGATCTCCACGTAAACAACAAGAACAACACTCCACTCTGATCTACAGCTCAACTTTGGCTTGGATTTTGTTTACTCAACTAGATACAGTAACTGTTGCATTGATGAATAGCTTATTATTAATCAATAATAAAAGATCTAGATCACTTACTTTGCACACATAGTTCTTTGGGGCTCTCTATTGTGTATTACAATAATTATTCCATATCAATCCACTGTATACATCACTGAGTAATCTAACTAATGATACCCTGGGAGCGCATGAGCATGCATGTATCTCAAATTGCCACACCACGATTTTTACTCGACGAGACTTTCAATTTTTATAGTTTTCTAAGCGAGGGACCAATTCAGTTCTTACTGTGCTATTATAACAAGAATCTCTAGAACGTTGGATATCAGTAATGAGGTGATTCAATCTTGGAACGGGTCGGGTGATCAATAAATAGAAAGCCTTGTCATAATCTGTCTTAGGATCGTTTTAAAAATGTCAGTAGGATGTAGTGATAAGAATGATGGTATCATAAGTTCATTTTACGTGATGTAAGCATTAAAAGATGTGATTTATATAAAATATTCACAAATCATGTCAATTAGTCACAGAGAGTAGATCTTAATGTCGTCCGTAAGTGAATCTCGTCGACCATGCATTTCGTCTCTGAATATCTCGCAGAATCTCGGGTGCCGAGAAGGACATGCGCAAAAACCTGTGCGTACGATAAATTTTTGATTTGAGCTCATTAACAGCCACGTTGCGGTCTGACTGTGTACTTCAGAGCCTCTTTTCTCAGTTCACACTTTTCCTGAGTATGTGCTATCTTTCCAATATTTAGATAGGTTAGGAGAGTCCATTTGATTTGAGTTATGTATCATTTTAAAGCTTAGAATCTGCTCTTTCAGAATATGCTCTTAACTAAAATTTCATGTCTGGCGACTTTCTGTTTGTTTTGTGGTGCAGGGTCACATATAGGAATCACCGTGACCGGTCATTGGTCGGGCGGGCGGTTGGTCTGTTGCAAATTCTTGCGTCGCGAACTCCTCCTACAGTTTTGAAGCAATTTAAATGAAACTCAGGGTAAATGATGATATTGAGGTATAGATGTGCAAGACATTTTTTTTTGTGTTTGTCGGACAATGCTTTGCCATGATAACCATAATTTTACCAAAACCTTGTGGATTGAATAACTTCCATAGTATTTAAGCAATCAATTTCAAAATTGGTATCTATGATGATCTATAGGTGTAGTTATGCAAGACACTCTTTGTTTTTGTACTTGGCAAAGTGTTGCCATGGTAACCGCATGTTTTCTTCGAAGTCTTGTGGAGTGAACAATTTCCACAGTTTTGAAGCAATTGAAATCAAATTTGGTAGGCATTATGGCCTTGAGGCATAGATGTGGAACACATAATTTTTGTGTTTATCGCACAAAGCGTTGCCATGGTAACCATAATTTTACCAAAACCTTGTGGATTGAATAGCTTCCACATCATTTAAGCAATTAAGATCAAATTTAGTATGTATGATGATCGGGAGATGTAGTTATGCAAGACACCAATGTGTTAATATAAGAAAAATGTGTTGCCATGGTAACCACTCATTTTTTTATCAAATTGAACCATTTAATCTATGAAGGCGAAATTTGGTGTGTATGATGCTCTTTAAGTGTAGTTTTGCAAAATGTCCTTTGTATTTGTATCGGCCAATGCGTTGCCATGGTAACTGCATGTTTGTTTTTTTTAATCCTGTGGAGTGAAATTCTTCCACAGTTTTCAAGCAATTGAAACCAAATTTGGTAGGCATTATGGCCCTGAGGTATAGATGTGGAACACATGATTTTTGTGTTTGTCACACAAAGCGTTGCCATGGTAACCACAATTTTACCAAAACCTTGTAGATCGAATAACTTTTCCATCATTCAAGCAATTAAAGTCAAATTTAGTATGTATCGTGATCTAGAAGTGTAGTTTTGCAAGACACCAATGTGTTAGTTTAAGGAAAATGGGTTGGCATGGTAACCACTCATTTTTGTATATAAAAAAAAAACGTTCAAGCTATGAAGGTCAAATTTGGTGTGTATGATGGTCTTTAAGTGTAGTGATGCTGGGGGAAAGCTTGTTTCCATTTGCTGTAAGTTTTATACTCAGTGTCAACTCTGTAATTGTACAGTAAACTAAAATTATTCTGTTTCTAATTCGGTGTATGCACAAGCTTGGTATTAGGGTCATTCCATGGGGTTGGGTCTTCTCTAGGTTTTCATGTTGTGTAGGGAATAAAAGTCATATTCTGAAAAATTTATCAAATAAATGTCTGTGGTTTGCAGTTATTCTTGGAGACAAATGTGTGAAGAATTATTTGATGAAAAAAAAACAAGCCTGTGTACAAATGTATTTTGTCTATGACTGTTTCACTGATGATGTCCCATGGTTTTTTGTGGTTTATGTTGTGACATAAATATATGCCGTTTTCATGGCAATGTAAAACAGGAATATACAACCTTTCAGCATTATGCCTATCATAATTAAGAGAGGCAAGGTGACTTCTACAAAGACTACAAGGCACATAAACATTTGTAACAAAATAAGAACACCAGAGCATCTTCAAGCAACCTCATACCTATGTTACAAACGATGTCCATGGCAATTTTTGTTGTAACATAGGTATAGCATGGTTTTACATACACTTCCAATCATAATATGATTAGAAACTTTATTTCTATAATGAGATTTATATTTCAGGAGTATTCTTATCTAAAAATTAGCATCAAAATCCTCCAAATAAACGAGAAAATACGGAACATATCACTGTACTTCAGTGCAATGTCCGGCCTCTTCGTGTAACGTAGGTAAGGAAAGACGCGTCTCGCGATAAAAAGAAGAGCTACTAACTTCAGCAATCATATTCATGTCACTGGCAGTCCTCCCCCAATGGCAGAAAAACTACTCACAGCCAATATACACCTACCTGGACAGCGCAAGATCTGTTTTTCTGCCGTTGTCCATGTAACGTAGGTACAGGAGTTTTAATGTTTCTGATGTCAATTGGTAAGCTTTTACGCTATTTTATGAAAATAATAACATTTGTCATATTCTGTAACTCTATTAGAGAAAAAAAAAACGACATCTAAACCTCTGAACTGGCCAAAAATACGGTGGATGATGATACTGTAGTCCCACATACTGAGATATTTGTTACAGGTTCATGTTCATAATTTTGATTGGCAAATTTTCTGTCCATGCCGGTCTCTGCAAAAGGAGCATATATTCCTCTCTTAGAAAACCATACAAAAGTATATCAGTGTATCTTCACTGCAATATAAAATTGTTTTACCTCCCGATTATTGTGAATTTTTGGACCCTTTTGTCATTAGGTATCTACCAAGGTAGACGTGCTAGAGTTAGTATTAATCACTATATACTAGTTGGAAAACGTAGATGTCCAGACTGCATCTGAACTAGAGAAATAGAGTTTGCCTTATTTTGCTGGTGATATTGAGGGAACTAGGAGCTGTGAAATTCTTTCTCTTTAACAGATTTACTTCGAAAATGTCAATGTTTTCCTTCCAAGATTTCACTGACCTGTTAGATGCTCTGATGAACTTGTTAACATTTCACAAGGATTCACCATTTCCATTCCATGTTCACCCACTGTGAAGTCTCAAAGCTAAAATGCCAGTGTCCTTTTCAGTTTGGGTGGGTAGTGGGTAGGAAAGGCTTCAATAAAATTATGAACCCCAATCACAATTGGACTATTATTGCTCTACACTATCATTCAAAAAGAGGGCGACAATTTCGATGGGGGATGAATACAAAATAGGGCCTAGTATTATTTTGGGAGTCTATTAAGGACCATAACCGTAACCGTAACCCTGACCCTAGCCCTAACCTTAGCTAGGACACTGGGGGCAGCGACCTGCCCTTCCTAGCTTACATCTGAAAACAAGTTTTTAGAGTATGAAAATGATATTTTCCTATGTTTTACATGCTATATTATCATTATTAATATTTACATCATTTTTTAAGCATAACCCATTTTTTTTTTTTCAATTTTGGTGGGAGGTACACATGGAACTCTAGCTAATGGGTATGCCAAGCAAGGTAGAAATGTAAGCAAAATTGTTAAAATTATTTAATTCCATTCATAAACACACAGATACATCAACAGGAATATATAGTCAACCCCGACAAAAATTTTCTTTTAATTTTTTTATTCTATTTCTCTTTACACCTTTTGTTCAGTTTGTTGATGAATCTGCCATGGCTCCTCCTCTGCCACCGCTACGTGTTAAACTACATGAAAGAGTGAAAAGGACACATCCACAGCACTCCCCAAACAGAGAGGAAGCCGACAAAGCAACACCCAAGAAGAGCATATGTAACAAACTAGACAAGAAGAAAACTGCACAGAGGGAAAATGGACAGAAGAAAAATAAAAATCGAGGGCTAAATGGACATTGGACAAAAGAGCAGAAATTAATTTCAAACAAAGAACATGGAGAAGACAAGAAGACTTGTCTGATTTCTCTTTATTAGTTTTCTTAATTAGTTGACAACTAGTTGATGATGTTGTTAGTGTATATTAGGTCAAATTGTGTAAAGCTTCACTTTCTTCTTCTTCTTCTGATTTAAAGTCTGCCTTCTTTCATACCAGAGTTACAAAGAATTGAAGTCTGTGTAACATAGGTATTGTTCCACAGGTGTGCAGTAGATATAATTCCAAGGAACTGTTACAATAGTGTTATTTGTGGGAACATACATAAAGTCTATATGTGTAGGTTTTAACATCTCACACCACAATAAAGGAAATCAGTTGATATGTCGTAGTGTACCTATGTTACAAAGACATACTGTCCGTGTAACATAGGTAGTACACCGTGGGCGAGGTTGTTGTCTGAAAACCCCTGATTATAACAATAAAATCATGTTTTCACTTGAATACCCATGCAAATCACTTGCTTCAATTGTGGTGCTTTTAAGAATATTATCATTGTGTCACTCTTGAAGAAAAAGTTAACCTTTGATTGAAATTGTTAATGGTTTGTAGAAGAAAACATGTTAATAAAAGTGGCTTGCAGTTGACATCAGAACATACAATCTTACTAATAATGATCTCATGCACCTGTTAAATAACATGTTGATGTGCTATGGATGAAAAAAACGTGGATGTGTTCATTGTTATCATTTCAGAACACAAAATTATGAATGATGTCAACAAATGAAGTCCGTGTAACATAGGTATTCTGCCATACCTGTTTACCCATGCTGACTGAAAGTGTGCGAAGTAATAAACAGATTTCTAGTGGAATAAGTTGAAGAATGGGAGTAACAAATCAGGGGGGAAAAGGAAATTTCAGTTTACCCAACTTGAATTTTCAACTTGTATGTCACAATTTCAGTCCCAACCCCATGGAATTACCCATTAACGTCATTGCCCTCATGACATCACATACTATAAAGCAACACTAGGGGCGGGGGTATTAAAGGTGCATGGTCCCGGTGTTTTAGTCAAATGCGTACGCGGGCGCACGGAGCAAGTTTCCTATAGAGACCTACGCTGTCGACTCCTCTTTGGCGCTTACGCTTTGGCCCACTTCCCCGAGTCCGAAGAAGTCCGATCCACTGTAGTTGGTGGTCCGATCACAGTTCGGCTCATGATTCGGCTGAGGGGGATGACAGCTTTAGCAAACTTCTTTTGTGATGTCATAATAACAAGCACATTATGCACGCACCCTGGCATTACTACAGACTGCACGATGCGCAGAGAAGACAACGAAGGCAACGTTACTTAGCAACACCTACGCACTTTACTCTTGATGACAGCTCAACTTCGGTAATCTTCGTATCAATGCTAACGGTGATCGGCAGTGTCATCAACAGCGCCCTCTGCACTACCGGGACTATGCCCCTTTAATCACCTTCAGTGATAATTCTAGTTTTACCAGTATTAGACATTATCTAGGCCTACTTTGGCGCACCATAGCAATAAACCAGACCGTTGCCGTTACCGTGTCTGGTGTAAATGCGCTCTAAGCGTGCTTGTGCGGCTGATTGATAGAGCTCCCAACAATTTCTAATGCCCGGTGCCCGACGGTTCTAATTTCTAGCAATTTCTTTACCGGCAGCGCTCACCAGCTGGCTTGATTTCACTCAAGCTAAATAGCTACCAGTACCGTAAGTGGCATGCACACAAAAGAGTTCATAATATGATTATGTACCTGACTAAGTTTGTATATTACGACACAAAGTAAAACCTAAATGAAATATTGACCATGCTTGCACGTCTAACCGTTGGCTTTAGATCTATGTCATGTAGGCCTACGTGATTACGAGTAGCTAGGGTTCTGCAGAGTTAGCTTCTGGTTCTAGTTCAAGGAGAGCGCCTATATAGGCCTACGAGCCGTTAGAGAGGTGAGACTGAAGTCCAAAAGTGCAAGTAGAAGTCTAAAAAGATGACATCTGTATACTTACTAGTAATTCTAAGCAAGATGGATTCAATAAGAAAAAAAAAATTGCAAAAATTATAACCAACTTGTACCTGATTCTGTGACGAAGAGACTTTGCCTCCTACGCAGATCATGCGGAATTCACGCTTTGAACCACGGCACTGCGTAGCAACAGCGCATCAGCGTAGGGCTGATGTGTTCCTTGCATGACGTCATAATTTTCGGTCCCCGAAATTTTGCCATCATATCGGGTTCTGGCGGTCAGAAAAGGGTCTCAAAACACCATCTCTCCGTCGTTCTAGAGATGTTTTCACGTTCTGAAACTTAATTATTCATATTCCTACAGACTTAAGCTTTCCAAAATGTATAATTTACTCTATTTATGAATATCAACCTATTTTTTGTGTGATGACTACTTTAAAACGAGCAAGACTAATATCAAATTATGATTTTTGCTACATTGTATTTTGTTTTCTGTCACACAGTCAGCAGAGCCTCCAACAGTCAAATTTGAAGACAAAGACAGTAGCCTATGGACTCTTTTGATGACAAATCCAGGTCAGATATACTGTAGACTGTAATGTAATATGAGGTATGACCCTTAGATCATAAAGCCAAGGTCTCACAGCTTTCCCTGACTTCACAATGCAGAATAAAAGCTTAATGTTTGTTTATTTGTGTCTTAGCAAATTTACTCTCTTCACCAGCATAGTTATATGATCAACTTGGGTATGTCAAGCAAACCATCCACTTTGTTTCTTTCTACTCGCCCCTTATTGGCTGATTTTGTAATCAGTCAAGTGTAACTGTTGTTTCTGGATATCAAATAGACTACACCTGAGAATAGGCCAGTTTGTAATTCCACTTTGCGCATGAGCAGATGAATAGCGTAGCATGAGCATAGGCAGTATTGTCTTTTGTTATTGATCACAAATTATTGTTTTTTAAGTGACAATGCCAAATGTCATTCTGAAAATAACAAATATCATGGTAATAAAATTAGAGACATTGCAAACTATTTTTATACCTCCGTATACACAAAGTGTATAACAGGTATATAGAAATCAGTGCGTGGTCGGGCGGTCAGGCGGTCCATTGCAAATCTTGCATCATGAACTCCTTCTACAGTTTTGAAGCTGTGTAGATTGAACTTTCAGGGTGCTTGATGACATTGAGGTGTAGATGTGCAAGACATGTTTTTTGTGTTTGTCGGAGGAAGCAGTGCCAATGTAACCACAATTTTCTCAAAACTGTGTGGAGCGAACTACTTCCACAGTATTTAAGCAATTTATTTCAGATTTGGTATGTATAATGATCTTTAGGTGTAGATATGCAAGACACTCTTTGGCCCGAATTCACGAAGGTGGTACAAATGAAACCATGGTTTAAACCATGGACAAAAACCATGGAGCGCCAAGTGTTGCATGGAATATTTCGTTACGAAATCAGTCTTTTTGTCGATGAAATGATTATTTTGTAACGAAATGACAACATTTTGTAACTAAATGAACATTTCGTCCACAAAATGATAATTTCGTTAACGAAACGGTCATTTTGTAGACGAAATGACCAATTTCGTAACGAAATATTCCGTGCGACACTTGGCGCTCCATGGTTTAAACCATGATTTCATTTGTACCACCTTCTCGAATTCGGGCCATAGTGTTTGTACCTGATAAGGTGTTGCCATGGTAACTGCATATTTTCTTGAAAAACTTGTGGAGTGAATTACTTAGGTTACAATTGAAACATCTGAAATCAAATATGGTGGACATTATGGCATTTAGGTATAGATGTGGAAAACTTTTTTTTTTTCTTATGTTTGTCAGAGAAAGCGTTGATGTGATACCCACAATTTCACCAAAACCTTGTGGAGCGAATTACTTCCACAGTATTTAAGCAATTTGTTTCAAATTTGGTACGTATAATGGATCTAAGGTGTGGTTTTGCAAGACGCCGTTTGTGTTTGTACCCAACAAGGCATTGCCATGGTAACTACATTTTTTTCTTGGAAATTTTGTGGAGTGAACTACTTCCACAATTGTGAAGCAGTTGAAATCAAATTTAAGGGACATTATGGCATTGAGGTTTAGAAGTGGAGACATGATTTTTGTGTTTGCCAGCCAAAGTATTGCCATGGTTACCACAACTTTACTAAAACTTTATGAATTGTATTATTTCCACAGCATTCAAGCAGATAAGATCAAATTTAGTATGTATGATCTATAGGTTTAGATATGCAAGACACCATTCTGTTAGTATCAGAAAGTAGCATTGCCATGGTAACCACACATTTTTGTATCAAACTGAAGTATTAAGCTATTAAGGTCAAATTTGGTCTGTATGAAGACCTATAGGTGCATTTGTGTAAAATGCCGATTGTGTTTGTACCCCATAAACCCTTAGACAAATTCTTTTTCATAGGAGGCTGGGCTGCTGGAGCGGGGTTATTAATCACCTCTAATGATAGTTGTAGTTAATCTGGTCATGTTCTCATACAATAGATAAAGAGAATTATGGTAAAGAGTGCACCCTCCTTGATTTGATGTACTGTACTGTACAGCTGAAAATTTTACAATGGTTATATTTCATGAATTTTGAGAATAGCCGTTGGACTGCCATAATGAAAATGTGCCAAAATATCATATAAAAAGAAAAAGAAAAAAGAAAAAGAAAAAGAAAAAGAAAATCAAGCCATGCCCAGGTCTGGATCATGCACAACTAGTAACTACTGTAGGTTTAGCATGCTGCATGGGCCATGACGTAGTGATATCTTGGGCATATAACAACACACTAGTGTATTTACTTCAAATGCAAAACACACTTAGATGTTTAGATAAGGAATAGCCAAGTAAAAACAATCAGTACCAGTATTGTCGCTTGTTATTCATTTTTATTTATTTCCTGAAAGATGAAGTAATGATTACTAGACCCTTGCAACCACAAAATAAAAAATACACTAAAATATCTTACAAGTAGCAATTCGCAAAATTATCTGTAGGAGAAATGTTCAGCTCATACAATAACACAGTCATTCAGACACAACGAATGCTGTCTTGGTTTTGACTGACTAGAAAGAATTTTGTCTTTTTTCCACAGATGGACATCTTGTCGATAATGAAGCTGAATATGTGCACTGGTTCATGTGAGTATATGGGCATTCCGGTCCCCCCCCCCCCCCCCCCCCAAACAAAAAACAAAAAAAAAAGTCAAACCCCCAAGTTCTTGAGACAGAGATACCTGGTATAAAATTTACAAACAATTTGATCAGCAAATGAGAAAATCACACAAAAATTATTTCCATATGTGTGTCTTTGCTAATTACATGTCTCATCCTAGAGTGAGAATACATGCGGCATTACTGTGATATCTGAGTGTCACCACTCCATTCGCTGCCATTTATTCTGTCATTGCTAGTGAGTGCTATCCACCTCCATATCTTTAGTGCACAGTGAAGATGCATGCGGAAACAGAAACAATTGTACCATGATTTAGCCTGTCCTTTTTCCCCTAAAGAATTAATTTTCTCATTTTTTTTATTGAAAATAATGCAAAAGCTGTGTAGCAAGAAATTTTTGCGAATTGGAGCAGACAGCCTTTTTCGCAGCCTGAAATTTTCACAAATTGCCACAGGCACTCAATACATATAGTGTAGACAAGAACTTTCGTGTGCATTTTAATTTTGCAAGTCTTGGTTCTCGTGAAATTTGCAAAATTAAAATGCAGGCAAACATTTCTGGTTTCACAGTAATCCAACCAAAGTGTGCACCAGATTGTTGAATTTCAATTCTTAAAGGGATAGTACAGTATTGGTGGAGATGCAGAATTGGGCTTTTAAGTTTTTGCAAGATACCAAGAAAACACTTATAAAATAATACAGAGCATACCATTTTAAGAGGAATTGAACGTTTATTTGATGAAAATCGGGTTTGAAATGACTGAAACATCCAAAAACAAGGTAAAACAAAGCAATCGTAATAAAGTGTGGGTCCCACACTTTATTAGAATCGCTCTATTTTATTTCGGAAGTCTCGAAAGAGACTACGATGCATAAAGAGTAATAATAGGAGAGCCCGCACGCGCGTCCAGCAATACGTTCGCGTTCGTTCCAGCCGACAGGAGGTTCTCCTGCATAGCTCCGCGGTTTGAAATTTTTCCATAAATTCATCGCCGGAATTTTCCTTCTCGCGAGAAAATTTTGCTTCGCCGGTCATCCGGAACCTACTGAGAAGTGTTTTGACGCATCTTTCGAGCCTAAACGTTACGTTGGTTCGATAAATATGAGCTCGAAAGAGCAGCACGATCCATCCTTCGCTTTACGTGCTACACGTGGACAGGAGGTCTGTGCCACGAAGTCAGAGTTACCACCACCAGCGCCTCCCTCCGGCGATGCCGGTACGGCGCACGTACAGAAGAATGTGAGCATCGGAAAGGCTCAAGATTCAGGGAAGAAGACGATGAAGAAAATTCCCAAAAAGCTCCTCATACGGTATCGAAAGCCCCTTCCGAGGATCGGGCGTCTACCTCCGGGGACGTTAGTTCTCGTCTAGACAAACTTGAAAATCTCCTCGCCGAAGTGGTGAAACACCTTCCCCAATCGCATGATAAAACCACTAGCCGTGCCGCTGTGGTACATACAGGCGCGTCTACATCGAAATCTACAGCGGAGGAATTTTCCCGCTTGCCTACTAACGTCCGCCATTTTGTTGGGGACGATTTTGATACGTCTACGTCTGAAGACGCAGAGCGTGATGGACCGTTCGATTTTGACGAAGGGGTGGAAGAGGTTCCCCCTGCTGCACAGCTACCACAGTTGGCAGCCAAGTATGCTATCCCCCTCGGGATTGGGGAGGCAGTTGACGAGGAAATTGCAAAATCGGTGAACTACTTTATTGGCAACAAACTAGAAGATAAAGCCATCGAGGAAACGGTTGAAAAATACCCCCCACCGAGCAACTGCCCCCACCTCGATACACCTAAAGTGAACGCTCCCATTTGGGAACACTTGCAGTCCGTCACGCGTAATCGTGATTTGAAACTACAGCGAGTGCAGAAATGTCTGACTCGCGATATTGGGGCTCTTCTTCGCTCTCTCGACGCGCGAGATATCTCCGAGTCTCAGCAAGACGCACTTGCTCTATTGAGTAATGCGCACTTTGAACTGAATTGCGTGCGGAAGGAGCTGATTAAGCCGGACATCAACTCGGAATACGTGCATCTCTGTAAGCCTTCTACACCAGTCACGCAGCTGTTGTTTGGTGATGATCTCACAAGACAGATGAAAGATCTAAAAGAACAACATAAGGCCTCTGCTGGGGTCATGAGGACCCAGCAGAAACATACTTCTCGTCCGAGCGGCTCTTTCCATCCGTACAGACGGCCCTTCAACAGCGGAGCTCGCCGGCAGGCTCGCGATGCGGGCTGGACGGGCTCGCGTAGCGCTGCAGCCTCACGCTTCGTGCATGGAACGGCAAATCGTCCTTTTTTAGACCAGCGCTACCAGGGGAAGTCGCGACCTCCCCCACAGCAACGGCCACAGAGCAGAGCTCATCCACTGGCCAGAAGCAAGACTCCCCACAACAAGTAACCCAACAGCCCGCCTCTGAAGAGGTAGGAGATATAGATTCAACATATTGCTCATTTGACATGTCAGTAACTGACCATGATGCATTTCTACCTTATCTAGAAGAACGGTATTCTAGATCTACTCCTCAATTTACTAGATCTATAGAATCTAGACCTACCACTTCATGTGTAAATGACCATCCAGTTGGAGGTCGACTGAGGCTTCATGCATGTAATTGGGAGAAGTTAACTTCAGATCCCACAGTACTACAAGCTGTGAATGGCTATAAACTTGAATTCAAGCCTGAATGTTTTCCACCTGAAAGGGTTAATCCTTTGGTTCAGTTCAAAGTAAAGAATGAAGATTTGGCCAATATCCAAGCTGAAATTGATTCACTGGCAGCCAAGAATGTTATTGAACCTTGTTCACATGAAGTGGGGGAGTTCATCTCGAACATTTTTACCCGCCCTAAGAAGAATGGCAGCCTTCGGGTCATTCTTGACCTCTCAGAGTTGAACAAAAGCCTAGTCTATCAGCATTTCAAAATGGATTCCATCCATACAGCAACGCAATTTATTACACCAGATTGCTTGCTAGCCTCAGTCGACCTTCAGGATGCTTACTATTCAGTACCAGTTGATCCGCAGGATAGGAAATACCTGCGATTTGTGTGGCAGGGCAAACTTTGGCAATATTGCGCACTGCCAAACGGGCTTAGTACAGCACCGCGTTTGTTCACAAAGCTTCTCAAACCGGTTTTTGCTCATCTGAGAAGAGCACGTCACATGGTAGTGGGATACCTTGATGATACTATCATTATTGGGAAGAGTGAGGCTAGCACTCAAAGAGCAGTCGATGCTACGACTGATCTCCTCGAAGACTTGGGGTTTCTTGTCCATCAGACTAAATCAGTGTTAAAACCCACTAAAGAAATCACCTTTTTGGGATTTGTCCTTAACTCTGTGAACATGACAGTTACTCTTCCTGAATCTAAGAAGGAAGATATCACTGCTGAGTGCACAAGTCTGTTGCATGCCACAGAATCCTCTATCCGAGAAGTGGCTAGAGTAATAGGGAAACTGATTGCTACCTTTCCTGCAGCCCAATATGGGCCCCTCTACTACAAAATCTTGGAAAAAGAGAAGATTTTGGCATTGAAGGCCAATAAAGGTCATTTTGATAGGAAAATGAGCTTGTCTAGTAGAGCCAAACAGGAACTTAAGTGGTGGATTGATCACATACAGTACACCTCTAATCCTATCGACAGACCCAGGCATACAATAGAATTGCGCACTGATGCGAGTGGGTCTGGTTGGGGAGCAACAGACATGTGCACAAACATAGGGGAACGATGGAATGAAGTAGAAAGAGAAAAGGCTATTAACAATGAGATAAATTATCTAGAAACCCTTGCAGCAGGATTGGCATTGAAGTCCTTTTGCTCTAACCTGAGAAATGTTCATGTTCTCATTAGAATGGATAATACAACTGCAGTCTCATATATCAACAATATGGGGGGCTTCAGATCCCAGGAATGCAACAATTTGGCTCATGATATTTGGGAATGGTGTATTGAAAGACAGATTTGGATCACAGCCGCCTACTTGCCAGGACGGCTCAATACCACAGCAGACTTCATGTCAAGGAAGTTTAATGATCGAACAGAGTGGATGCTTAACAAAACCCAATTTACTGAAGTGGTAGAACATTTCGGCCTCCCTGAAATCGATCTTTTCCGCTTCCAGACTTAATGCACAGCTACCCAGGTATATCACTTGGCAGCCTGATCCTTCGGCAGAGAATGTACATGCATTTACAGTGGATTGGGGTCCATTATGGTTCTATGCTTTCCCTCCCTTCTGCCTTATCCCTAAATGTCTGCAAAAGATAAGGGCAGATAAAGCCACAGGGTTGTTAATAGTACCAAACTGGCCTACACAATCATGGTTCCCAGCACTTCAGGACATGCTGACTGAAAAACCACTTGTCCTATGTAGACATGCACAACTTCTTGTTCAACCTGTGTCTTTTATGCCCCACCCCTTACACAAACATTTGGATTTGCTCTGTTGCAGGCTTTCAGCCAACCCTTCAGGTCGCAGGGATTGAGTGCAGGGACCGTCAAGGTCATCGTAGCTTCTTGGAGGAAATCTACACGACAGCAATATCATAGCTTCATCAGCAAATGGAAAGTTTTCTGCACTGCCAACAACATTAACTATCTCCAGACCTCATCGGAATGGGCACTAGAATTTCTTTCAGACTTGTTCCATAAGGGAGCCAGCTATGGTACTATAAACTCTGCTAGAAGTGCACTGGCATTTCTGACACTTCACAGACAGTTCGTTTTCCATAAGTACTCATCCTCTAATAACTAGATTTGTGAAGGGAGTCTTTCACTTACGACCCCCCAGACCACGCTACACGGAGGTGTGGGACGTTAGAACTGTCCTCAACTATCTGAGGAGGAAATCACCTGCAGGTGAATTGGGTTTGAAAGAGCTAACGTTGAAAGTGACAATGTTATTAGCGCTTCTCTCAGCACAGCGGGTGCAGACATTGAATGCTTTGAGAATAGACAAGATGACATTCAAAGACAACTCTGTCAATTTCGTCATTGATGACTTGTTAAAGCACCACAGACCTGGTAATACAGGCCAAGTCGTTAGCCTAAGAGCGTACCCTCCAGACAGACGAGTTTGCATTGTACGATACCTTCGAGAGTATCTGAGAAGGACTCAGATCATTAGGAAGGACCAAAAGTATCTGTTAATAAGTTTTTGTAAACCGTATCACAGGGTTTCTACCCAAACCTTTGTCACGATGGATTAAGACAGTTATGACAGAAGCTGGGGATTGACACCAGCTTGTTCTCGGCACACTCCACGAGAGCAGCCTCAGCGTCTGCTGCCCAGAGGAAAGATCTGCCTGTACATGAGATTTTGGCACAGGCAGGCTGGAGTAACGAGAAGACATTTCAAACATATTACGCGAAACCCCTCAGGAATGAGAATAGGGGTTTCAGCCATGCAGTATTATCATAAAAGGTAAAGCCATACATTGTACCCCTTGTGGTAATTATGGTCATTGGCACAGTTCTGTGTGGCCAAAAATGTGACTACCAGCTTCAAAGTCCCCTATTATTACTCTTTATGCATCGTAGTCTCTTTCGAGACTTCCGAAATAAAATAGGAAATTTAATGAGAACTTACCTGTTTGAAATTTAAATTGTATTTTATGAGGAAGGCGAAGGAAGAGACTACAGTCCCTCCTCTCCCACCCTTCTTCTTAATCTCAGGTAGTTCTCAATAGCAGTAGGATGACTGCTGGTATTGGTATTCACATTTTTTCGGAGCTTACTGATATTGCTGGACCGCGCGTGCGGGCTCTCCTATTATTACTCTTTATGCATCGTAGTCTCTTCCTTCGCCTTCCTCATAAAATACAATTTAAATTTCAAACAGGTAAGTTCTCATTTAAATTTCTGTTTTGGATATCTCAGCCATTTCAAAACCAATTTTCATCAAATAAACGTTGAATTCATCATAGAATCACATGCTCTTTCATATTTCATAAGAGGTTTCTCATTATCTCAAAAAAAAAAATGTCAGAAACCTGAAATTAGGTCTCAACCAAAACTGTACGATCCCTTTAAAAATGTGTAAAATACTGTAAAGCTTGATGCATCATTCTCCTTAAAATTCTATGATGTGTATTCAAATGGGCACCATGCTTCCCCTGGGGGGCCCCTTGGGGCCCCAGGGGACCCAAACCCCCAAAATTAAAGATTATTCAAATATCTTCCCTAGAACCAGAAGTGATAGAGTTAAGTTAATACTAAATTGTATATTTTCATCTTCTTCATGAAAACCCCATGATGGATTTCCACCAAATGTGGCAGGTGCCATCCACAAAATAAAGGAATTCGTAAAAATCTTCTCTAGAACCAGAAGTGGTTGATACTATGAGTAAGCACATTGATGACCGTAGTTTCAAGTTTGTTCATGGCAGATGTAAGGGTGCCCCCCCCCCCCCAATTTGGAGCGGTTCAAATTACGACCTTTATTTTACATTTCTTCTTCTTCTTGAGAATGCATGATCAAATTTTCACTAAACTTGCGTTCACCCGAGTATTGCAAGTTCACCTTCCATGCAGTGACTAGTCTAAATTACACATGGCACTATCGAAGCTTATCACTTGCAATTTCAGAAAAGAAGATCTGAAAAAGATTCCTTAATTTGGGTTTTTTGTCTGTCTTCCTCCCCCCCCCCCCCCCCTTCGAGCACTGTGCTCCAGTTCGTGTAATGCTTGTGTAATTTAGATTAGTTACTGCATGGAAGGTGAACTTGCAATACTCAGGTGAGCGCAAGACCCCCGGGTCTCTTGTTTGAGCAATTGACCTAAAATTTGTCATGTGGGACTGCTATCATAGCATGTGGGACTGCGATCATATGCAAAATGCCCTTTTTGTCAGTATCCTGTAATGAGTTGCCATGTTAACAGCAATTTTTTTTTTTTGTAAACTAATCGAACAACTGAAATTTGGCACACACCATCAATGTAATGTGTAGTTGTGCAAGACACCATCTTCTCGAGTGTTGAGAAATCTGTTGGTGGCATGGCAAGAGCAGTTCTTATACAAATCCTTCAAAAATATGTGGATTGACCTATACTCCCTAGGTTTTTGAGTAATTGACCCCAAATTTGACATGTTTGATTGCTATCTTTAATAGGTAGATCTGCAAGATACTCTATTTGTTTGTATCCTGTGATGCATTGCCATGGCAATGGCAGATTTTCATAAAATCACACAAAATGTTGTGGATCAAAATACTCTCAGTTTTAAAGCAATTCAGCTGAAATTTTGCACATGCCATCAATGTAATGTGTAGTTGTGCAAGACACTTTCTTTCATCAGTGTTAAGATATCAGTTGCCATGGCAACAGCAGTCTTTATACAAATCATACAAAATATTTGGCTTATTCTAACTCTGACCTGAAATTTGGCACATGTGACTGCTATGTTGTTTGTATGTGCATACTTCATCTTTTGTCATTGTCAAATGATATGATGCCATGGTAACAGCAATTTTTAAGGTAAATCATACAAAGATATTGGGAATTTGGCACAATCTGTCATTATGCAAATTACCAGTGGATTTAGATAACTCCCTCAGTTTTTGAGCATTTGACATAAGGTTTTGGCATATATGACCGATGTAAATTTCAGCTGTGCATAATACAACTTTCAACAATGCTGAATAATGTGTTGCCATGGTGAAAGCATTTTTTCAATATAAAGCATGCATAAATATTTTGAATTGAGCAAACTCTGTCAGTTTTTTAGTATTTGACTTGAAATTTGGCACATGTAACTGGAATAATATGTAAATGTGTAAACTTAATCTTTCATCATTGTTGAACAATTGGTTGCCATGGTAGCAGCATTTCTTAAAGACACATACACCTATAGTGGTTTAGTCGAATGTGTACGCGGGCAGACGGCGCAAGTTTCCTACAGAGACCTATGCTATCGACTCCTCTTTAGCGCTTACGCTTAGACCACTTCCATGAGTCCGAAGAAGTCTGATCCACTGTAGTCAGTGGTCCGATCACAGTTCGGCTCATGATACGGCTGATCATGACAGCTTTATCAAACTTCTTCTGTGACATCATACTATAAAGCATGCACCCTGGCATCACTACAGACTGCATGATGCGCAGAAGACAACGAAGGCAACGTTACCTAGCAACACCTAGGCGCTTTACTCTTGATGACAGTTCAACTTCAGCAATCTTCAAATCAAAGCTAACGTGATCGGCACTATCATCCAACAGCACCCCCGCAACTTCCGGGTCTACGCGTTTTTAACTTGTTGAGGACGAGTCCCGAGTATACTCGGGCAGGGGTCTATGGGAAATGCGTGTTGTAGCAAAATCAACCTGTCCTTATAATGGGTTAATGAAAATCGTACAAAATATTGTGGATCTGTGGTTGAACATGATTGATGAATTCCATCAACTGTTACGTCAGGCAAACCTATGCATCATGTCACTTTGAAACCAAGTGAAGTGCCTAACCAACTGAGAAAAGGTGATTTGTACCCATGTGCACATATGTACATTTGTAAGCTAACTCCAAACTGGCTTAAATGTGAAACTGTCTTCTCACATCATCAAGACATACTGTAAACCTATTGGGAGAACTATGCGATATGGCGGAGGCATGCCAGTCGCCATAATGACATTTTTAGGTTTTTTTCTTCTTTTAATAGAGACGACAATGTATGGCTTAGCTCAGGAAACCTAGACTGTCACAGTCATTTAAATCCAGGTGTTTGTCCAAGAATTTACCTGCAGCATACATGTAAATATGGTCAACCTCGCCTAAGTCGACATAATCGGGACTGAGCAAAAGGCGTCGACTTACGCGAAAGTCGACTTGCGCTGAAGTGGACATTTTGTCGACTTATAAATGAAAATTAATTTCCCCTGTACAGAGTAAGATTTGGAACGTGATGCGGATCGCAATCCAAATTTCACTCCTTTTGCTGTCGAAACATGCCTACTGTGTCTTAGCAACAATCCTATTTTAATTCATGCATAAATCTCACCCGGGTACTGAGGTATTATAACGACACCTCACAGTTGCCCAATCTGCAGAGAGATTTTGAGAGGGCGGGATCGGAAACCTTTGCCCGTTTCTAGAAACTTTACGTTTTAAACTTTATTTGAAAAATCAAACACAAATTCCCCAAATTGCATGCAACTTTGCAGTTTAAATTCAAGTGCATTGCCGAAAAGACATGCGTGTGATTTCGTATGATTCTGGCATGATTTTTCGTGCCGACTGAGTTGAAATATGTATGATTTTCCTTCCCTAAGTTGCAATATTTGTTCTGCTTAAATTTCTATTGCTGTACTCTGAAAAATAATTGTTCTCGGGCTCCAATTCACAACAGTACCGCTCTATATGGCGCAGACCTTATCTTCTTACCCAACTTACCTTCGTTAAAACAAACCTCTTTCGACTGTCAGACTAATTAAACTTTTGACTGAGATTCAAACCTTCAGCATAGCGAACTGTAACAATATTATTTGTTACCATTTTTTCGTTGCAATTTCGTGAAACTACATGCGTTTCGGTAGTTTGAAACGTGTAAATGTTGCGATGTCTTTCCCCTGCCACGAAGTTCGGTCACGGCGATAGTTCCGTTTGATATTTTAGTTTTGCGTCCAAAAAAAAAAAAATGCAAGTCTTTTCAACAACGCACCTGCGTTGATTTGTAGAAGAGGTGCGTTTAACGTTTAGATGCAGTTTCTAGTTTTGTACCAAAAAATGCAAGTCTTTTCTGCAACGCTCATGCGTTTAAATACAGCGTTGCTTGTGTTTTGATAAACTAGCATTTGATTTTTAAGTTGCGTTTAAATGCAAATGAGTTTCAGTTTCGTACAATTTTCTAGTTATGCCTCCGCCACGAAGTGGTGCCGGAGGCATTATGTTTTTGGGTTGTCCGTCCGTCCGTACGTCCGTCCGCATTCGTTTACGCATTAACTTGAGTAATATTGACTGGAATTTTACCAAACTTGGTCCAAGTATAAAGTATGATGGGGCAATGACTTGATTAGATTTTGGGTGAAATCGACCAAAGGTCAAGGTCAAATCATGAAATTGTATCTGTTTACGAGATAACTCAAGACTGGAACGAGCAAATTTCACCAAACTTTGTCCAAGGATGATGTATGGTGGGACAATTACTTGATTAATTTTTGAGTGAAATCGGACAGAGGTCAAAGGTCAAAGATCAAGGTCAAATCCTAAAATTTATCTTTTTACGTGATAACTCAAAACTGGACGAAGCAGCTTTCACCAAACTTGGTCCAAGGATGATATATGATAGGGCAGTTAGTTGAGTAGATTTTAGTGACACTGGCAAAAGGTCAAAAGGTCAAGGTCAAATGCTAAAAATGTTGCTGTTTCCCCATATCCATGCAATGCCCAGAGGTATTTTCTTGAAACTTAGTGTAGACATATACTACTGCATAGAGATTCTCAAGAGAGAGTTTCATGTCATAAGGTCAAAGGTCAAAAGGTCAAAGATTAGGTGAAAATGTTACAATTTCACTTTTCTCACAAATGGTTCAATGTATCTTCATGGGACTTGGAACATACAAATGTACTGACTGGCAGGGATTATCTAGGGAATTTAGGGGTCATGGGTCAATAGTCAGGGGATCAAAGGTCAAGGTCAACTCATCAAAATTTTACTATTTCCCTCGTATACTAATACATGCAATGCTTGCATTATTATTTTAAAAACTTAATATACATGTATAACCTAATGGAGATTCTCTTGGAAATTTCCAGCCAGAAGGTCAAAGGTCAAAGGTTAAGGGTCAAGGCCAGGTTTAGATGCAAAAAAAACCCACTATTTTATACTGTAATTACACTCTTTCTGTATACCTTGAAAATTACTCAATGCATAAAGGGTTAGTCAGAAGTCAAGTAAAAATCCTCAATTCCCCAAATATGTGTACCTGCACTCTTTAATAGACAATTATAGCCAATGTAGTTCAAGGAAAGTGAACATTCAAGATATTTCTGACAAACCTGTCATTTCAATACTTTGCCATTTATGTGAAACTGTTATCTCACATTGTGAAGACATTATACTAATGTACACCTGTTGGGAGAATCATGCATTATGGTGGAGGCGTCAGTCGCCATAGCGACATTTCTAGTTTCATATGATTACCAAAAGCAAGTCTTTTCGGTACCGCACTTGCATTTAAATGCAAAATTGTGTGTGATTTGATGATCTTGCATTTGATTTTTAGAGTTGCGTTTAAACGCTGTTGAGTTTTATAGTTTCCTACAATGTTCTATTTTCGTATGATTATCAAACGTTAGTCTTTCAGCGTTGCATGTGATTTAATGGACTTGCATTTGAATTTTAGAGTTGCGTTGGAATGCAATTGAGTTTCAGTTTCGTACAATTTTCTAGTTTCATAATGATTATCAAACGTAAGTCTTTTCAGTACCGCACTTGCGTTTAAATGCAAAGTTGCGTCTGATTCGATGAAGTTGCGTTTGATTTTTAGAGTTGCGTTTAAATGCTGTTGAGTTTTAGTTTCGTGTAGTTTCGTATGATTATCAAACGCGAGTCTTTCAGCGTTGGGTGTGATTTAATGGACTTACATTTGATTTTTTTAGAGTTGTGTTTAAACGCAAATGAGTTTCAGTTTCGTACAATTTTCTAGTTTCATATGATTATCAAACGCAAGTCTTTTCGGTACCGCACTTGCGTTTCAATGCAAATTGCGTGTGATTTGATGAACTTTCGTTTGATTTTTAGAGTTGCGTTTAAATGCTGTTGAGTTTTAGTTTCATGTAGTTTTGTATGATTATCAAACGCAAGTCTTTCAGCATTGCGTGTGATTTATTGGACTTCTAGAGTCGCGTTTGAACGCAATTGAGTTTCAGTTTCGTATTTTCTAGTTTCTGATTATCAAACGCAAGTCTTTTCAGCAATGCACTTGCGTTTAAATTCAAAGTTGCGTGTGATGATGTGATGCATCTGCGTTTGATTTTTTTTTTTTTTTAGTTGCGTTTAAATAAACGGGCACTAGGACCTAGATGTACGAATTTGTGTTTTAAGAATAACGATCGAACCTCAGTGCATTTTCGGATAGACAAAATTACCCGTAACAAATATATCCTGCAAGATGCGTGAACAAATGATGAGCGTGCAGAGAGGAGGTGTGATATAAGCATATTTGACAAAATTGTATACATTACTGACTGTCATCACACAAAATTTCTTTTTGACTTAGCTTAGAAGGCCAGTGTACATCCCAAGGTACAATGCATGTAATTTTAAACGAGACAAAAAGCAAGAAAAAGAAATTGTTCGAGAATAATTTCCCGTTGCACCCTCATTAGACCGTGGAGCTTTAGCTCCACGTTTGTACCGTAAGTTGCATCACGCTGACCTGCACCAAACGATACACACAGACACAAACACTGTGACAGAGAGAGGGAGAAAAGGAAGAAAGTGAACTACCTTGGGTATTACTTGTAGTACTCGAGTGTAAATGAAGGTATGCCCTTTACATTCAGGCGTACAGAACAACGGATGCATGGCACGAACGGTATTATCGCGCTGTATACACTAGCGAATTAGCGAGTAGAAATGCTGCGAATCAGAGTGGGAAAACAATTCTTTTTCAAAGAATGGCGATAAAAATTTGAGCGAAAAATTATGTTGACTTAGACAAGGGAATTAACACGTTTTTCAGCTCAGTTGGCACTAAAAATCATGTCGACTTAAGTGAGTTGTCTACCTACAAATGTTGACTAAGACGAAATTTTCAAGGAATAACAAAGGCAAAAATCAGGACTTTTTTATCGCGTCGACTTAAGCGAATTGTCAACTTATGCGATGTCGACTTAGGCGAGGTTTACTGTACATCATGTGTGATGTGATATGCAGGTCACATGCTGCAGATTTCATTGTGTTAACTGGACTTTGGCATAGGTTCCAAACACTATTTTTTTTTTGTATCTTTTTTTTTAATGCCTCTGCCATGAAGTGGAGCTGGAGGCATTATGTTTTGGGGTTGTCCGTCTTTCCGTCCGTCCGTAATCAATTTTGTGGACAGCGTTACTAAAAGACCATTTGAGGTATCCCAATGAAACTTTGCATATATATATATATATAGAGAGAGAGAGAGAGAGAGAGAGAGAGAGAGTGTGGGCAAAGTTGTGCCTATCAACTTTTGGGTGCACCTGCTCAAGGTCAAAGGTCAAGGTCAAATTCTCAAAATTTCCCTATTTCCCCAATTTCTATGCAATGCCCAAAGGTATTTTCTTGAAACTTAGTGTATTTTCTCTAGAGAGTTTCAGTCCGTGAGGTCAAAGGTCAGGTGAAAATGTTAAGATTTCACTTTTTTCTCCATATCTTGGTAATGGTTCAAGGTTCAGTCATGAAACTTGTACATATGCATGTACTGACTAGCAGTGATTATCTTGGGAATTTAGGGGGCCATGGGGTCAAAGGTCAATGGTCCAGTCAACTTCTCAAAATTTCAATATTTCCCTCACATCTCTCAATGCCTGAAGGATTTTTCTTGAACCATAGCAGGGGCGGATCCAGGGAGGACCGCAACCGGCGCACACCCCCCCTCCCCCTTTATTTTTTGTTGAAGCAAAAGAAATAGAAAGAAAAAAATGGGGGCAGGGGTGCGTGCGCCCCCCTTTAATTTTGTAAACGCGCCCCCTCTTTATGGAATTCCTGGATCCACCCCTGCATAGTGTATACATGTATTACCCAATAGAGATTCTCTGGGAAGGTTTTTAAATCCTGAAATCCTCAAATACCTGCTCTTTTAGATGATATACTGTATACGCTATAATTTTCGCGTACATAAATTTTCGCGAATTGCCGCTGTCACACATTTTCGCGAGTGGTTAAATTCGCGATTAGGGGACCAGAGAAAATATGAAGTGGCAAAGAAAGTGTGAATTTTCAACTTACTAGCAAATAAGAATGATACTAGTTATACACTGCATGAAAAAAACTTACCAAACTCTGCGAACTAGTAAGTCAGAATTCAACATTTTTGAAGTGGTTAAGTCCATCGCGCTAGATTTCTGACGAGTGGTCCCCTTGCGATAATGGATTGGCTCTCTACAGTATTCGTAAGTAGACGTGGACGTGCGTAAACAAGCTTAGCCAGTATGGTCTGTTCGGTAAGCCGTGACATGGTATACTAGTACTGAAATGTTCGTATCATCAAGGCAAGGGATTCATTTTGGAAGGTAATATTTTCGCGTGTTGTTAATTTCGCGAATAGCTCCCGACTCGCGAAATTCGCGAAAATAAAACCCACGCGAAATATATAGCGTATACAGTAGCTATTAATCCAATTCAACCTAGTTCAAGGAAAGTGAATACTCGACACATTTGTGACAAACATGTCATTTTGATATTTTGCCAGTTATGTGAAATTGTCATCACACATTTTCAAGACTTACTGTAAACTTATCAGGAAAAAATGCCTTATGGTGGAGGCATACCAGTCACCACGGCGACATTTCTATTTTTTTTCCTTAATCAAAAGGTAACTTGCCTGAAAAGAGATGTGCAGTTCACATACTTAAATGATTTTCCATGCTAACTTGTGTAATGGAACAGTCCAATCACATTCCTTCCCCCTTCTATATGATCAGAGGTAACATACCTGGCAATGAGATAGCAGAGGGGGACACACTGGTGGACTACCTTCCTCCCTTCCCAGCCAGGGGAACGGGCTATCACCGCTATGTCTTCATCCTCTTCAAGCAGGAAGGCAGGATAGATTACAGCAGTGAGAGGAGACGGTTGCCATGGTAAGGGACTCACACTAACTGATGCTTCTATCTCAGTAAGAGCTGTCCACCAGACTTGTACATACATTGTATGTGGCACATTTGCCACAGACAGTTTCAGGACAAAATGAAGGGAAAGATCGAGTCTTAACCTTGTCCGAGACATACAATACTCCCAGAGTGTGATCTAAAAGTAATTTTTGCCACATTGTCACCATGCTTGGGATGCTGTGGTTTGGGATGGGGTATGGAGTGACTTTTTAGCAGGAAGTATGCCTTCTGAAAATACTCTCGGGGCTTAACAGACAGACAGACACACACACACACATGCAAACAAGAACAAAAACTATTTGAAAAGTAGATAGAAAAAAGT
>NW_027272967.1:0-113642 GCF_040938485.1 Diadema antillarum
CCCTCCTCCCCCTGGTTACAGCTCGTTATTCCGAAGGTTCGTTATTCCGAAGGCTCTTTATTCCTAAGATTCGTTATTCCGAACGTTCATTGTTCCGAATTTCATTTACGGATTAACCAGTCTTCGGAATAACGAACCTTCGGAATAACGCCACAAATTTTCGGATTAACGAACCCTTTTTCATTTTCGGATTAACGAACCTCTATAGGTATAGGGACTTTGCGTATTTCGGATTAACGACTCTTTGGAATAACGTACCTTCGGAACAGTGAACCTTCGGAATAACGAACAGCACCCCCTCACCCTCACCCTCACCTACCCCCGATCAGAGCACGCCTAGACTCGCCATTATCAAACATGAGATTTCGGTCATTAATGTCTTTACAGCACTAACTTTTTCGGTTCGACAGAAGTAAAAAAAAAATCAAGAGAATAGGGACTCTGAGGGTTCACCCCCCCCCCCCCCTCCTCGTCGGCGGGAGGGGGGAGGGGGGAGGGGGATTCAATTTACAAAATTAAGATCGAATCACCATATATATACTATCTGCCAAGTTTGGTAAAAATCCGTCATATATTTTACAAGACTATGCATAAAATGTGGAAAATCCCCCTCACACCCCTTATTAGCGCACTCCTGGACCCGTCATAATCAAACCTGAAATTTTAGTAACTGTAGTGTCTTCATATAACGTAGTTCCATATTCTTCGGTTCAACAGAAGAAGATTACAGATTCCACAGTTTAGGGACCTAAAACTTAAACTCCTCCCCCCCCCCCCCCCCCCTTGGCGGTGGGAGGGGGTGGAGCTCATTTTACCATATAAGACCATATCACCGTAAAGATGGTATCTGCCAAGTTTGGTGAAAATCCTTTCCTTTGGATTTATCAAGAAGATGCAGTAAATGTGGACAATCCCCCTCCTCTCCATCACTTCCCCTCCCCCACCCGCAATCAGGGCACCCCTGGATCTGCCATAATCAAACATGAAATTTCAGTCATACAAGGCACTAACTTAGCTCTTTTTTTTTTGTTCGACAGAAAAAGATTTTTAAAAATCCAGAGTTTAGGGACTCTGAGGCTTCAACTCCCCCCCCCCCCCCCCTTTTCGGCCGGGGGTGGGGGGGGGGGGATTGGGGGCTAATTTCAATTCATAAAGATCATATCACCGTAATGAGGCTATCTGACAAGTTTCGTGAAAATCTGTCCTAGACTTTTCAAGAAGATACTGACAATGTAGAAAATCCCTCTCCTCCCCTCACCCCCTCCCCCGCGATCCGGACACCCCTGGATCCGTCATAATCAAACATGCAATTTCAGTCATTAATGTCTTCATAGCACTATAAGTTTAGGGACTCTGAGGCTTCAATTTGAAGACTCCTCCCCACTTATGGCCCCGTGCCCTGCATCCCTGGATCTGCCATTAAACGTGAACTCCTGTCATCAATATCTTTAACCCTAAAAGGGCGGGGGGGGGGGGGGTAGGCGGAATCCGCCCCCCCCCCCCCCCTCGACGTTTCTCGCTATGAATCTGTAACGCGAGAAGGCCTCGTCGCGAGGCTTCTTGACTTTCTTCGTTCAAGTCTCGCGCAACTTTTGAGACCAAATTTGCAACGTCCGCGCATACTTTTGCGAAGCCACGCCCATTTTTGTAACGGAATGTCGCCCAAAACGGGCACAATTTTGTGATTTTGTGTACATTTCCTATGGACAACAATGCTCTGTCATGAAAGTCATAAAACCTGATTATTTTTACAATTAATCACTTTCATTTATCAATTTTGTGCTAATTATGGTAGAAGAGTGGTCAGTGACAATTTCCAATGAAAAAACAAAGAAAAAACAAAAGTTTAAAAACAGAGAAATACATAAGAAATTCTGAAAACAATGAAATACATAAGAATTGAAATGAGTTTTGGAAGTTTTTGTGATGTACAATTGTTGAATATGCAAAAACAGATTTACAGATCAAAAATTAGACTCTCGATGCTTTTAATTAGGCTAAAATATCATCTTGAGCTTAATTTGCATAATTAATTAATTAAAACTAGAAATTGATTGTTTAACAAAATCTTATGACACAATCTTGAAGATAATGACATGGGTCTCATCGCATGCGAAATTTCATCGCAATCGCACCACCAATGGCCGAGATCTCATGGGGGGGGGGGGGGGCGGAATCCATCCCCCCCCCCCCCCCCCCGGTCTGAGCATAGCCAAAAAAGCCCGGCCCCTTTAGGGTTAAAGAACCATCCTAGCTCATTCTTATTTGGTTATATAATGCAAGAAGAATTTCGATAATACCGTAGTTCTGGGACTTAATTGAGCCCCCCCCCCCCCCCCTCCCCTTTTTCGGGGGGGGGGGGGGTGGCTACTATATAAACAAATTGAGATCCCATTGCCATAATCGTGCTACCTGCCAATTTTGTTGAAAATCTGTGAAGGATTTCATTAAGAAAATCTAAATGGTGGAAGTTCATGGGCAGTTTTGATATGGAGTTTATCTACTATCTTTATACACAATATCGCTAAAGTAAATGATTTGCACATTTCCCGGCGACGTTTTGCACATTTCCCGGCAAAATTTAACTTTTGCACATTTCCCGGCGTCATGTTTGCACATTTCCCGTTGATGAAATTTGCACATTTCCCGGCGAGACGTTTGCACATTTCCCGGCGTTTGCACATTTCCTGGCAAGACGTTTGCACATTTCCCGGCGTTTGCACATTTCCCGGCGATACGTTTGCACAATTCCCGGCGTTTGCACATTTCCCGGCGTTTGCACATTTCCCGGCTCCACAGCCCGTCATATTAGAGTCCCAGTAACCATTAGACACATTACCGGGATGGTCACAAAACCCGGACGAAACTATCAATGATGATGATTAAAAGACACAGAACTGAATAATTATTACAAATAAAATAAAGACATTGAAGCATTTTCTCAACCGTTGTTCATTGGGTTGTCATGAAAGCTATAGGTTAAAAATTTGGACGATTAACTACCACCAGATTTTAGAACTACAATGTTACACATACACAAGCACATACGTACACACAAATGTGCAACGTCGACGTAGACCTACATGTCTTTTCATTAAATATGAAACACATCACTTATCACCGGCATGGGCGATAAAAACTGACAGTTTCTGTATACGATCATGCTTTCTACATAATATCAAACATTACGAATACTATTCTTCAAAATAATGATGAGTTCATTACATAAATAAACAGAAAAATAGAAGTAGAGCACACTCTGAAAATACATGTGGCTGCTATGTTATTCTGGAAGTAAATTTCACTCTGGTCACTTTTTGTTCATTTCCTGAGTTGCATGCAATAACAGCTCTCGGAAAAATGCTGAAAGGCACACGACGCGATGTAAAGAAAAATAACAACGACATACTTGCTGTGTGTCTATATATATTATTCTGTATAATCATGAATATACATTGATTCCGTCTGTTCCTCACACTAGCCATCCACCTAATACAAATAAATTATATGTATGTATGCATGTACGTATGTATTTATGACTGTTTAGAAAATTTCTTCCAGGGCTATCACAAATGTGCCTCATGTTTGAAAGGAAGGAAGGAAAACAGAAAAGTCAGACTGAGCAAAAATGTGTTCATAAAATCCTGAAACGCACACTAATTTCATTTTCTTCTACCAAACCAGCTATTATACCAAACACGAACGAAAACATAAACAAGAATGACACTGTAAACGCATTTTCAAATCCAAAAAGATTGAGAGTAATAAAACGAATTTTGTGAATGTCCTAAAAGCAAGACCACATGAATAAGAATCTTTAATGCTTAATAATTTACTTACAACTATATATCCTGAAACATATCGTAACATTTCACGACAAAATTGGTTTTAACTGGATGAAAACTGTCAATAGGACATTTAAACATTAACGGTCGCATCTCATTTCGAAAAATTAGCATAATCGTAGAATTATTATACATACATGCAAACAAACATACACAAACTTAAGATGTACATATTCCAGTTGATTTTCGACTTTCAATATCTATTCTCACCTCGGCATCTCAGTCTGACAGCCTTGTTCTCGGGACAATCGATTCTCGTCATGGAACACCCCGTTATACGTATGTATGAAGCCTCTGTTAAATGTTGTGAATATGAATTACGAACTCTGTAAAGGTTTTATCATTTCACTATATAAGAATACATTTATGAAAGTCAGCTATCTTCTTCTTATTCATTAAGTCTTTATTTATTTATTAAGTCTTCTGTAAAAGCAGGGTAGTCCCATTCAGTGCCGCAAATGCCTGCTTTACTAGGGAGCCCTGCGTTGGTATACATTACATTATACATGTGCACACAATAAAAAACAAGAACAAAACGAACATAAATATGGTACAGCTAAAGAACAATCGGTTCGTAAGAGGATAAAACACATAATGTTGATAAAGAGCAGGAGGGAAGTCTCAAACGTACTGAGTTGTTTCTTTATCACGGGGATCCGGAGTTTGTAGAGAAAATGAATATCTTTAAAGACAATAGTGTACAGCCTACTAAATTCACGAATTGTCACTCACACATTTTCGGCTTTGCTTCTCGTGGAGATATATTCCGGAAAAAAGAAACGGTTTCCCATATACTAAATCTTCTCGGCTTCTTGAAATGACAGTACAAGCATATATTTAGTTGAAATCGTTAAATGCTCAATTTGGGAGTCACCTTTAGGACACTGCAGCCGGTGAGTCTTGTCCCATGCTGCTCTACGGGGTAGTGTATTAGGAGAGTACACCTCTACTGCTGGGAACCCGAGCTCTTTACAGACCACTTGAGCAGCTACGACGTTAAATCCATCATAGCACACATATCTGTCTGGTTCCAGGACCACCAAGCCCTCAATGGGAGCGAGTCTTTTTTCCAGTTGGACGGATGGTGCTTCTTGAAAATAAATGAACAATCTTTTTTATTGCACTGTTTGATTCAAGGTTAAGAATATACAAAATGTGTGAGTGTGTGAGTCAGGCTGGGTGCATTTGATTTCTGCTCTCACTTGGGGTGGATTTTACCAACTTTTTTCGGATCTGTGTGTCACCAGAATATTGCTACTCGACTGATTTCAATCTCTGGAAGCTGCAAGACTTGTCTTATGGAGCATTTGATTGATTTCACCAGATAACCGTGATTCTGATTTTGATTTTGCTGTGACTCTTCATATGACTTGCCTTGGTAGCCATGACACACAGAGCATGGCCTGAGTGTGTTCACTCATCCTTGAATACCCCTGGACATCAATGAACCTCCTCGCCTTTGTGCTTTAACTTCTGTGAGTATTTACAATGGAGATGATTAGATTGGCTCTATTCATAGGCCTCACTACACTATGCCTATCTGAACGTGAACAAAGCTCTCCTTGGTACTTGGTATGCTCCCCTATAACTGCTACACCGACGTACTGTACAGTCCACTTCAAATATGGCGGAAAGTGTATACACTACTATTCAAACTCATGTGCAACCTTCAAGGCGTGTATCCTCCTTCAATCTGGTGACATAAGCCCTAATCCAGGGCCCTTGACAACTCCCGGTGGATCATGTTACCAGAACCGGTCCTCTTCAGTCAACCATAGGCATAACCATGCCCCACTGTCATGTCTTCTTTTCAATGCTCGGAGCATTCGCAACAAATGGCAGGATCTTCAGCTCTCTCTTGCCAATCATACACCTAGCATGTTGGTCATCACAGAGACATGGCTCACCAGAGATGAACCAGACCCCTCTCTTGGCTTGTTGCATGTTGTCTTCCGTAAAGATCGTCCAAAGGGCCGTGGTGGAGGTGTTCTGGCCGCCGTTGACCCTGATTTATCACCCCGCAGATTACATCGACACGAAACAGATGATCTTGAATTGATGTGGCTGTCTGTGAAACTCGCTAAAGCTAATTGGGTGGTCGGCGTGCTTTACCGACCACCTTCTTCTCCTGTGTCATATTGGGAGAAAGTGGCAGACTCCCTTGAATCAGTGGATGTCAATCTATTTGATGGATGCCTCCTGGTTGGGGATTTCAACATAGACATGTCTCCAGGTGCACACCGAACAAACCATCATGCCTACCTGGAGGAAATCACTTCACAGCATGGACTGGCTCAGTTGGTGTCTGTTCCCACAAGGCCTTCCGAAGCCAACATGCCTACAACTGGTTCAACGATTAACCTTGTCTTCACAAACTGCCGGCACTACATCTCCTCCGTCAACATCTCACCGTCACCTGTCTCATCCGATCATCATGCAGTATCCATCCACCTTCGCTCTTCAAATTCACTCCTTCGAAACAGTCTCGTGAGATCATTTTTGCAGTTTCAGCGAGGAGACTTTAACCACTTGCGAAGGCTAATCCAGCTAATTCCGTGGTCTGCATTTATGGATTCCAATGACCCAAACTCATCAGCAGAGATCTTCACAGACTTACTTAATGCAGCTGTAAATGACTCTATTCCCAGAGTATCCAAACGAAAGTCGAAATTTTCCCCTTGGATTACTAAAGAGCTGAGAAAGCTTGTTCATAAAAAGCATGTGTTATTCAAGAGAGCTCGCAGGTCAGGCTTGAAAACTGATTGGGAAACATATTGCAAGGTACGAAATGATGTCAAGAAACAATGTAGACAAGCATACTGGTTCTATGTAGACAATATGTTTATGTCTAACGACAACAGACGTAGGTTCTGGAGCTATGTTAGATCATGTAAGCAATCATCTGCCCCTCGTGTGTTTGTTCATGATGGTACTACTCTCAATAATCCTGACAGTATATCGCAAGCTTTTAATGATTACTTTAGTTCTGTGTTCAACCCTGCACAACTTATCCCAGATGAACCTCTAGACAGCTCATGCCTAGTCCCTGAACTGAGTCAGTTGTCCGTTTCTGTAGGTGAGATTATTCCAATGTTGCTCTCTCTTCCAGCAAATAAACCCCCAGGGCCAGATGGAATTCACCCTAAAATCATCAAGGAAACTGCTTATGAGATTGTGTATCCCTTGTGTGCCCTATTCAATTCATCTCTTCATACAGGGGTTGTACCAAACATGTGGAAAAAGGCAAACATTACTCCCATATACAAACAGGGTGATAGAGAGTTGCTCACTAACTACAGACCCGTTGCACTAACTTCTGTGCTCTGTAAAACCCTTGAACGAATAGTAACATCAGCTATTCAATCACACATGGATTCATATGGCATGTGGAATTGTCACCAACATGGCTTCATGAGAGGGAGAAGTTGCGTTACCCAACTAACCAATGTCCTTCATGATTGGTCTTGTACCCTCGACAAACCTAAAGCTCCCCGGATCGATGCTGTGTTCTGTGACATGTCAAAAGCATTTGACAAAATGTCACATTCTGCGCTGCTCGATACAGTTGCCAAGGATTACAGCATTCGCGGAATGGTTTTAAATGGCTCAAATCCTTCCTTGTTCTGCGAGACCAACGTGTGATGTACCAGGGCGCATTCTCCTCTTGGACTAGAGCCTCTTCGGGGGTACCGCAAGGAAGCGTGATCGGACCCTGTCTCTTTAACTTGTTTGTCAATAATGTGGCTCACTCCATAAAGTCCACCACAGTTCTTTTTGCTGATGACATCCTCGTCTACAGAACGATACGATCCTTACATGACCAAGCAGTGTTACAATCAGACCTTGACAAAATTTACGAATGGTGCACGTCAAAGCAAATGTCACTTAACACCGCGAAAACCAAGGTGATGCACATCACCCGGAAGCGGATACCGGATCAATACCCAGTCTACACCCTTAACAATGACCCGCTAGCCCATGTACCATCCTACAAGTACCTTGGAGTGATCATATCGTCCGATCTCCGTTGGAACTTGCATGTGGACGCTGTTGTAGCTCGTGCCAATCGGCTACTGGGTTTTATTCGCTGCATCGCACGTGGGGCATCCACGCAGGCGATATTTTGTCTCTACCGGTCCCTGGTACTCCCAATTCTGGAATATGGCATACCAGCATGGCACCCCAACACTGCAGCCCAGGAGCATAAACTAGAGCAAGTTCAACGGACAGCGACCAGAGCCGCACTCCATCAAAGGAGGTGTGAGATGTCCTACGATGAGCGCCTCCGCTTGCTCCATTGGTCATCGTTACAGTCCAGAAGGGATTATGCTCTATGCGCGTTCACCATAAAATGCCTTTCAGGGGTTATTAAATGTGAAGCTATATCCAACACTGTTCAGATAAATACCCGGCACCCATACCTTCTTACATTCACTCACCACCCGTCTAGAACCCAAGTACTCTTCCTGTCCCCCACCCGTAGGTTTCCCAGACTCTGGAACAAATTACCTGACTCAGTAAGGGACTCGGCAGTCATTGATTCTCTCTCATCTTTCCTTCAACAACTGAAAGGTTCATTTTAATGTAGTGTATTGATAACCACAGGCATGATAAACATACAATGTACATGTGTATGAGAGTCTCTGTACTTTGACTTTGTTTGAAATACACAAATTTGTTAAGTTAAACTGTATGAGTGTGTTATCTCAGGTCGGGTGCCCTGGTGCCCTGATTTCTGCTCTCATTTGGAGAGGATTTTACCGACTTTTTTCAGGTTTCTGTGTCATCAGTATATTGTAACTCAGCTAATTTCAATCCCTGGAAGATGCAGGACATGTCTAAAGGAAGATTATGATTGATTTTACCTGATAATTGTGATTTTTTTTTTGCTGTTTTTCTTATCATGATTGCTCTTGGTTGCCATAAAACACAGAATATTGATTGATATTCAGTTTTGTTTGCGACCCAGTTATATCTTTGTCTGTGGGTTTCAGATTTTTTGTGTAAGACATATATAACATGAACTGATTAGTAATTTTATAGTTTTTTTCTGGGGGGATGTTTATGCCTTAAATCATGCCTTGCATTATTTGATATTACTGTATTTATGACTTTTGGCATCTGATATATAATGTATATTGCACAGTGGTGTATGTAATACCACACAAGGGAATTTTAAAGAAAGTGCTGGGTTATGTAGTCTCAGGGTAATGATGAAGTTAAAGTTTTGAAATTATTTTTATATTTACAGTGTATTGAAGATGGTTTGGGGGATGTTGATGATACTTGCTGGCTTCATACACTGCAGTGCAGTTAGAGGGGATATTTGTTGTTGAGATGTACTCTGATAACATTTTTTTTTTGTATACTGGATTTTTTTTCTTTTCTTTTTACGGGGGGGTGGAAGGAATACCATTTGCCACAATGATATTTTTTGCTTGTATGAAGAAAAAAATCCCTTGGTGTACACGCTTAATTCAAAATTGTATTATTTCTTTTCTTTTATGTTCAACAGTTCCCTGATGTGCTTCCTTAAGTTGGTTGGAGAGGCCCAAGGGTCATAGTGATTTTGATTGCTTTTTTCCAACCCGGCTCCTTCGGGAAGCTCAACAGGGAAAGCCTAACACTTTGTTTTCTTGTGTTTTGTTTGTTTATTCTGTTTCTCTGTTATCACTTGTATTGTTTTGCAAATGCCGAATAAATAAATAATAATAATATTCATTACTCCGAACTAGTGATTTCTTAGAGCCTAACATCATAGGGCGGTGACATAGAAAAAGAAGGTCAGTCTGGAAATATGTCTGCATATCTTTGAGAAGGGCTAATATAACACTTCCACACAAGCGAAAATAATTTGACTACTATGTTTTGTTTTTGTTTTTACAATGAAAATAGAAGAAATGACGTCTTGCTAGGCACGCTATATGCACTAACTCATGCACGGCAGGTAATACCGATTCAATTTTTGGTTGTTGTAGTTGTAGAATTGTTCTGGACTAATATAATTATATATAACAACACGAAATAAAACACGAGACATGAAAACTCGTCACATTGAGGACGAGTTAGGTGATACGCTTGTGGTCATCAGATGACAGTCATCTGTGATCGACAAAGAAAAGAATGTGATATAGGCACCTTGAAGTTATATTGAGCGTGCATGCGAAACCGTTTCTGTAACCACTCGGCCACGGGTCATCCACGGAAATGGTAAGACAAAAAAAAAAAAAACAATGTATAGATATAACAGGGGGAAAGTCAATGCCCACTCAACTAACGTGGCCGTGTGAACATCTATTGCATTGCTAGACGGAAAAGCGGCCTTGTAACGACTGAGGTCGCTATGCCATTTCTGGCAACTTGGGAAAAATACGTCCCGCAGACATAAAACCTATAATCGGCTGGTTTTGATACCTTGCCTTTAATCACAATTTTCAGTGTAATGACGTCATCAAATTACAAAACAATGACATCGTCTTGAAAGACAATTGTTCAAAGTACAACACCTCAGTCGTCGTCATTACATACTATGATCGGTTTGACAAAGTCAACCTGCAAAATGTTGCTGCAGTCGAAGCAATGTGGTCTCCAACACACAAAAAAGAGGGATATGGCGTGTGTGTGTGTCTGTGTGTGTGTATAGGTGCGTTTATATACGAACGTGATTTCTACATGGACGAATATATAATACAAATTGAAGAAAAAAAAGTAAAATAAAAAAAAATTGTTTCGTGATCTTGTGGGGTTCGAACCCGCAACCTCACGTCTCTGAGACGGCGCCTTTAACCACTCGGCCATACGTCTCGACGAGAAAATATGGGGAACGTAAACTTATGTATATGAAAGATACATGAGGAATCGTTTTGTCCACATTCCATTTTCATTTTCAGTTTTAAACTGCAAAATTGTCAATCTGATGAGGAGATTTCAAAGAATAAAATGCATGATTACTGCAGCTTATTGTCTCAGCTACAACATACTAAAGTTTCAGAGGAAATGAAGCAAAATCAGCTGAGATAAAGGTGCTTAAACGTTGTTAAGTCAATGCATGCTTTTAAAAAAAATCACCTCCCATAGACATAACACGTAAACTTGTCCGATTTTGCATCTTTACTTTTAATCACAATTTAAAGTATGATGACGTCATCAAATTTCAAAACCATGACATGGACTTGAAAGGCAAATGTTTAAAGGACAACATATGTGAATTTGGGATAATATTGAGCTTAAACAACAGAGATACGAGCAAATGAATGTCAGAAACAGTACCTCAAAAAAATCAATTCCACTTTTTTTATTCAAAATGACGATATGATCACTTCATCGCGTTTTCCTGGCAATATTGATACTAGGAATGTTATTTACAATTCATATGCTTTTGTAATATGCAATAGAAATATCGGGTCAACGGACGATTTAAAGAGCTATGGCGAAATAAACAAAGACATGTTTTTTCACTATATTTGCAGAAAGACGCGCGCGCGGAATTTCAACTTTGACGCCAGTGCATTCCTTTGTTATAGGTCAACATCGATCGGAAATCAGTGGATATTGTTACTCAAAGTATCAGGAATCCAAATCAGTCAAAAAAATTGCATTTTCATGTTGGTTACGCCCTCTGCGCGTGAAATTGCGCGGACGGACGCGCACGCGAGAAAATGTTTGAAACGCTTAAAATTGTCTGAAACTTCGAGATTTCCCATTGGGAAGTCGTTTTGAGCCTTTTAAAATTTTGACGCGCGCGTAGGCGCGCGTAATGAAGACCTGGGTAACTAGCGTTAAAAAGTAAGATAGAGCGTGACCTGAACTTTATGTCCACCGAAAATGATGCAGAAATGACATCTAGTTATGAAGTTATGATCGATCATGTGACAAGGTCCGAAAATCACAAAATGGCGCCTAGATGACGTCATAGATATGTTACTGTCATGAAAACCTTATTGTGGCTAGATATTGTTATGAGACATGTTGACTGAAAATTTCATGTCATTCCGTAATGTCATTGTTGAGATATTGACGACACAAAATTGTCCAGAAAGAAAGAAGAATAAAAAAAAACGAGATATGAAACTCGTCACGCTGACGAGTTAGGTGATACGCTTGGGGTCATCAGGTGTCGGTCATCTGTGATTGACAAAGAAAAGAATGTGATATAGGCACCTTGAAGTTATATTGAGCGTGCATGCAAAACCGTTTCTCTAACCAATCGGCCACGGGACATCCCCGGAAATGGTAAGGCAAAAAAGAAATGTATGGATATTACAGGGGGAAAAAGTCAATGCCCACTCAACAATCGTGGCCGCGTGAACATGTATTGCATTGCTAGACGGAAATGCGGCCTTGTAACGACTGATGTCGCTATGCCATTTCTGGCAACTTGGGAAAAATACGCGCCGTAGACATAAAGCCTATAATCGGCTGGTTTTGATACCTTGCCTTTAATCACAATTTTCAGTGTGATGACGTCATCAAAGTACAAAACAATAACATGGTCTTGAAAGACAAATGTTCAAAGTACAACACCTCAGTCGTCGTCATTACATACTATGATCGGTTTGACAAAGTCAACCTGCAAAATGTTGCTGCAGTCGAAGCAATGTGGTCTCCAACACACAAAAAAGAGGGATATGGCGTGTGTCTGTGTGTCTGTGTGTGTGTATAGGTGCGTTTATATACGAACGTGATTTCTACATGGACGAATATGTAATACAAAATTGAAGAAAAAAAGTAAAATAGCTAAGTATTTTGTTTCGTGATCTTGTGGGGTTCGAACCCGCAACCTCACGTCTCTGAGACGTCGCCTTTAACCACTCGGCCATACGTCTCGGCGAGAAAATATGAGGAACGTAAACTTATGTATGTGAAAGCTGAATCGGGAATCGTTTTGTCCACATTCCATTCTCATTTTCAGTTTTAAACTGCAAAATTGTCAACCTGATGATGAGATTTCAAAAAATGAAATGCATGATTACTGAAGCTTATTGTCTCAGCTACAACATACTTAAGTTTCAGAGGAAATGAAGCAAAATCAGCTGAGATAAAGGTGCTTAAACGTTGTGAAGTCAATGCATGGTTTTAAAAAAAATCACCTCCCATAGACATAACACGTAAACTTGTCCGATTTTGCATCTTTACCTTTAATCACAATTTAAGGTATGATGACGTCATCAAATTTCAAAACCATGACTTGGACTTAAAAGGCAAATGTTCAAAGTACAACATATCTGAATTTGGGATAATATTGAGCTTAAACAACAGAGATACGAGCAAATGAATGTCAGAAACAGTACCTCAAAAAATTAATTCCACTTTTTTGATTTCAGATGATGATATGATGACGTCATAATATATTTAGGGAAATATTGATACTTGAAACGTTATTTTCAATTCATATGCTTTTGTAATATGCAATAAAAACATAGGGTCACCTGACGTTTTAAAGAGCTATGGCGAAATAAACAAAGACATGTTTTTCGCTATATTTCCACATAGACGCGAACACGAAATTTCAACTTTGACGCCAACGCATTCCTTTGTTATAGGTCAAAATTGATCGGAAATCAATGGATATTGTTACTTAATGTATCAGGAATCCAAATCTGTCAAAAAATGTGCATTTTCAGTTTGCTTACGCGCACTACGCGCGAAAATGTGCGGACGGACGCGAACGCGCGAAACGCTTAAAATTGTCTGAAACTTCGAGATTTCCCATTGGTAAGTTGTTTTGAGCCTTTTAAAAGTTTGACGCGCGCGTACGCGCGCGTAATAATGTCTTAGGTAATTAGCATTAAAATGTATGATAGAGCGTGACCTGAACTTAATGTCCGCCGAAAATGATACAGACATGACCTTTAGATATGAAGTTATGATCGATCATGTAACATGGTCCGAAAATCACAAAATGGCGCCTAGATGACGTCATAGATATGTTACTGTCATGAAAACCTTATTGTGGCTAGATTTTGTCATGAGACATGTTCCCTGAAAATGTCATGTTATTCCGTAATGTCATTCTTGAGATATTGATGACACAAAATTGTCCAGAAAGAAAGAAGAATAAAAAGAAATAAAGAGAGATTTTGACAATCACAATAGGTGATACGCTGATAGCGTATCACCTAATAAAGAGAGATTTTGACAATCACAATAGGTGATACGCTGATAGCGTATCACCTAAATATAAAAAGACAAATTTGGCCCCTAAAAATCTTTGCTTCTTTGTCTTCACTTCTATGGTATTGTGCATATCTCTCTAGTCGTTTTAGACGTGAGTATACTTCATGCTTATTAATCAAATAGATAACGCAATGAAAGCATACAATGTATATCTAAGTCTATGCCTATGTTCGATCAAGTAATGTAAGAAGGAAATGATTTTTGAAATGTACTCTGATAATTTATAGGAAAGCACTAATGTAAAGAATTAAAATCTAAAAACCAAAGGAAAAAAAACAAATTTTACAGCATTAATTATTGTTGGAATACTTGACCACTCAAAACGTTGATACTATAAATAAGATACAACAAACGTCAGACAAAAAGAGATGATGCAATTTGCTGGACTCGTATGGTATACACATTTACCCTATGCTATGTTGCCCAGACTAACGCAGCGATGTAACAAAATTGAACATCAGTTTTTCAGTTTGTAGATGATCTGCTTCCAAGTCTGTACTGAGGGTCACAGTAGGTGAACTATATCTCCCATGTTGTTGAGTAAATTTACCGCAAGTCCGCAAAGAAAAAAAAATGAATTTCATTTTCCCTTTTTTTAAAACTTTCATTACATTTTATTCATTGGTCCCTCAATAATCAATGATATACTTTCTTAATACCAATATCGTTACGTTAATTGATATTGGTATTTTGTAATTCTTTGTTAGCGTTATATGCCCTACACTGCAGGGAAAAAAAAAAGGTTCGTTGGAGAACCACTAAATGGTTCTCAACACTGTCACAAGAACGACTCCTTTTTGGGGGAGCTCGTGAGAATACCAGCGATATTTTATCATTGATTAATACTGGTATTTTGCCCCCTTTTTGTTAGCATTAAGCCCTATATACCTTCGACTACTTTCACTGAAACTATTACTAATATTGGCCCCTATACGGAAAAAAAACACTTTTACTCATCTACTTTCAGTGGGTCATATTCATCGCCATCGTCCTTTACTGTCAATTATAATGACGAAGGTATTGTTTTAAATCTGCATTTGCTCAATGAAACATACAGACGTCACTTGTTAGTACTTACCATCAAAACACCTCACAGTCATCGTAAAGTTCACTGGGAAGTTATATATAATTAATCCAAAGCTTCACTCGATGGGTCAGTGATAAATATTTGGAAGTCTGATTGTGATTCTGAATCAGAATCAGAGATGTTTCATTGGCTTTTTCGTCTTGAATGTAAACTCCCATTAATTCGTTGTTCACGGACTCAATTTCACAGAGAATTCGTCGTCCACGAGGTGCCTGTATAACCCAGGTATTACTGGCGACGCAATTTTCATCACATGATATCTCGCTCTTTAGAGGTTTTTCCGAACAATTCAGTGTCAGATCTGCGGGATATAAAATGCAGAAAAGATGTCCATAGAAATCCGGCGGAATACTTAAAATTTCCATGACAGGAAGACGATTTTCAGACATCGAATGAAATAATGTTCGAAGGGTGATATTGATTAGTGTATCATCTCTTAGTTGCTTTTAAGATTTTCAATGTGTCAAATCTGTCTTTTCTCACTGTTAGAAAGAATAATATTTGGTATCATTTCATTAACACAGCTTAATATCAGTCCAAATAATGGCAGTACATATTGTTGTAGAAATCAAAATTACAGTTTCAGTAGGCAAACCTATTTACATAAAATACGTTAAGCATGTTAAATAGTAATGGCAGGAATATATGAAAAGATACCTACATGGGATGATACGTTCCAACGTTGAGGAAGTCAAAATCGGATTAGAAGAGATGAAAACAGCAAACGATAATGCCAGGTATGCCATTTTACCCTGATCGGTCATACAAATACCAATAACTTTCTCATATAACCCGTGAAAATTGTCGACAGATTCCTGGCTGAGAAAAGACATGTAGCCACTAAACTTTGCCCACAGTAAAGTCATACGCAATGTGGCGAAACGATTTTGGCATGAGGAAGAGGAGACCTGTATGCGCGTGGTGACACTGCGCAATTTACACAGCCACTCCCCACGTGCATAAACGTGTAGAAAACTGAAAATTGAGGCTGCTGATTTTATTGCACTGCGATGTCTCTCAAATCTATAGGAATCTTCGAGGAAGTAAAAATGGCAGCGTATACACATACCACTCCACAGTGCCAATCATTTGCTCCTTTTACGTATCAAACAGAGGAATTCATCGCCATTATAATGACTGGCATTAAAATTTCCCAGGCTTTTAGACATACGAAAGCGATACAGCGCGATGTACAACACCACTCAAGAGTGTCATTGATCAGCCTATTCATTTGCTGCATTTGTGGGAAGAAAATACAAATAGGCCTACTATTCTGTTTGTCATAGTTTTGGTTCTTACAATCACCAGTGGCAGAAAAATAAACTACAGTATCTGTTATGGCGATAATTTGGCGGGTAAAGAAAACCATGATCAATTGCTGATGATTGCCATGAGTATTATGAAGCCATATAATTATCTTTTAGAGGATGTCTAAGAAGGGATTAAATTCCAGCATTAATTTTGAAGTGTAATTTCATGACGATGAATTACATTACATTAGTCGTAAAGGACTACATGTGAAACACATTAGGACTAGTAGTTAACTGCGTCATGTTTTATTTCCATAGATTCAGTTTTTAACAGTATTGATGACAATATTAACCCTAACTCGGCCGGGCTATTTAGGTAGTTGATAGAGCCGGGGGGGGGGGGGGGGGGGGGGGGGGCTCCCAGGTCTCGGCCGTCGACCGCGCGATCGCGACGAAAATTGGCACACACATTGCCTATGATGTAATCTAAAATACCATGAAGTTAATTTTTCATAAAATTATCATATATGCTGAATTATGCTAATTTATGCATAATGATGCATGAAATCAGACTATTTGGTATAAATCACAAAATAAAGCTCAAAACAGGCACATTTTTTGTGTAAATATTCTTTTTAGTGTCCTTAGCAAATGTAATATAAAAAATTGTGATATCGGAAAAAAATTCTGAGGTATTTTATTGTTTTTTTATTTCTTATGTATTTCTTTGTTTTTTCGACTTTATGTTTTTCATTGTTTTTTCGATGAAATTTGTCCGCAACATCGCTCCGAACAAGAAAATATGTTATTCATTGATTTTAATCAATAAAACACCAAAATAATCATGCTTTTATTGCATTGAAGTTGTACACGAATTCACGTTTTTGAGCAATTTTTGGTCTGACATGCATGTACATATTTATGCATAACTTTGGAACCGCGCGCCCGGGTGTCGCAAATTTGGTGTCAAAAGATGCGGGAGACTCGAAAGAAAAAGTCATGAAACGTCGCGGCGATAGCTTTTTGCGATTACAATGCATCGCGCGGAACGTCGAGGCCCCCCCCCCCCCCCCCCCGGCCTAGTTAGGGTTAATACTTAGCTGTCCAAGCATGTGTGGTTTGGAATATAATTATGGTGTGAGGGCATACGCGGTCCTGACGTTATCTATTGGTACAATGTAAAGAATTTTACGTTTATGCTTGAATGGATCTTTGTTGAAATCGATGGCAAACATTCAACGATGGTGCAGTGTCTTAATGGTTTACCTTTATGTATTTAAAAAAGTTAACCAGGTTACTTACAGAAAATGGTTAAATTTGCATTACATGTATTATGATGTGATTGGTTTGCCATATGTTGTTGTGCAACAGATCAGAGATATATACATCGATTGAGTATTACAAATACCCACTTTAGTGTACATATACCATGATATCATCTATTTGGGGGTACTTTGAGCATAACACTCTTACTGATATCGCTTTTGATGTTCGTCTAAAATTTCAATTTACACAATTATGTGCAAACCTCATCTTAACGACTTCACCACATACTTACAGCTTACCTACAGCAAACCAAGTTGTCTCTAGCAGGGGTCATCCTACCGATTACACTAGTGTTTTTTTATTGCTGTGGTATTATGATAACATGATTGAATCTATCAGTAAACAAAAAATAAGCAAACTCTTTATGAAATGAGGTCCCATGAGCCCAAAGTTACCTGACTCGAAGGAGCGCAAAGATTTATCACCATACAATATTGTGTACCAAATAAAATCCTCGGAATCGAATTTGCAAAGCTGAACATATGATGAGGGTTCTTGTAAATCCCATAACCCAAACATTACTAGTTTACACTCGTCAAAGGTATATACAACTCCGATGCCTTTTCCTCGTTCTTTCATTTCTTTGGGGTTTTTTTTTCGTTTGTTTGGTTTGTTATTTTAGTTTTAGTATATTAGGCGTCTTGAGACCACTAATTGTGACCACTTAGAGTCTGTATTGGAAGCCAAAGAAGATGTTTTTCTGAGTGAAGTATTTCTTCATGAATAAAGCGGTGGCGAAAAAAAAAAGCCACAAAGAAAGAAGAAAGAAAGTGAACGGGGTATCTTTTTCTTGTACCTCCATGTGTGATTTTGAAACGAAGTTCAAGTGGCTGAGGTGACCGCTGATGGTACTATGACTGGCTAATCGTGAATAGCCATAACTATCCGAACTGAACTTTGGCTACCCAAATGGCAATGGTACACACGTGCACACCACAGATAAACCTACACATTGTTATTTTATTTGTGTTTCATAGATTTTGTTTTGTAGTATACCGCAGCGTACTTTTTTTCCAGTGCCAGCTTAACATTACTCAATAAGAAAGATACAATATTCATGCACAAAATTCATCTTTATTGAACAGCAACATGTATAGCACCGACACACCTTGAACACATATTGATACACTCACTGTTATTTCGACGCCAATGGAAATGTTCAATTTTGTATGAGCCAAAGAAAACTTCGATTATCGCTTAAGTCGAAGCACTTTCTCCAGTCCCAAGGACCTCGACTCTTGTGATTGTTAGGTCTTAATGTAGAACAATAGCCGGAGTATAAATTATCTTCATTGTAGACATCGACAACAATAATTCAACCGTAGAAGTGATAATGTAAATCTTTAATTTTAAGAGTTTCATATTTGCTCACCGATGAAACTCTCAAGAAATTCTGTTATGCGTAACTTTTTTCAATAAAATGAAGCAAAATGAATAGCCCATTTAAGATGTGCATAGCAGAACGCTCTTTAGGGCTCACACGGGTAAATATTTCCCCATAAAGACGTGTGTTAAAATTCAATTGTCAAAAAATTCTGTAAAATAGCTGGGAAAATGAGTTGTTCATCTTCACTAACTTGAAAAAGTGAGATATACCCTTTCATCCATCAAATTTCCAAGTGGTGTTCTTCAGCTCAAACTCTGTCCAAGGGTTCGCAAAGCTAAACTACGAGTTCTTTTCACTCAAAACATCACCTACTTTCTGCCAATGCTATATACCCATAATATAAGCAACATCCAGTTTTCAATCCAAAGTATTTCTTCACAAGCACTTTGTCTATCCCTTTTAACATCATTCCTATGAAACATTGCAATATTAGAACATTTCAGTATTGGAATATTGGTATGATATTTGTTCATGAACACAATCACACGCTTTTATAAGCAATAAAGTAAATCCAAACCCAAATTATTATGATTAAAAAAACACAACTTCCGTATATCAACATAAGAGCTTCCGAGAGATCATGGTATATACTACGTCTATACGTCTACCGAAGTGTTCTTGATACCTAGTGATTGTATACACGCGTGCGCTCGCACACACACATAAATGCACAATTATTATATGACCGTGCGTCAAAACAACAACGAAAAGTGACCAACTCAACTCAAAATAGATGTAACAGGCCAAATTAAAGAGGAAATCCAGTACAAATATAACTTAGTCTGATAAAAAAGAGCAAAATGTTACGAGTTTAAAAGTCGAAATTTGACAGAAATTGGATAAATAAGGAAGTTATGAAATTTTACAGTTTCAATAATTTCTCTCAAAGAAGTTCTCGTAAAGTAAGCATGAATATGAAGATGAGTGAGCTAACCATGTCATACCCTCACAATTCTCCATTAATAGTGTACAAAAAATTGCGAAAATTCAATGTTTCTGTCAATGAAGTCGGAAACATGACGTTATTCCTGGTTGAATAACTTCACAATAGTGATCAGTCAGATATACGAGGATTTGAGCCTCGGGCAAAATTCGGGCAGTGAAAAAAGGGAAATTTCAAAATGTTATGTATAATGTATATGGTAAGTTGTGAAGCATAGTCACATTGAATATTCAAGAATTGTTTCCTCACAAAATAGTAAAACTTTAAAATGTCATAACTTCCTTATTTTTTTATCCGATTTTGATAATTTGTATCATTGAACTCGTAACTCTTTCTTATCATACTAACTTATATTTGGACTGGATTCCCCCTTTAAACGATCTTCGGTTTTGTATATTTTCTGAAAGAAAAATTCTTTTTTCATTTTTCTTAAAATTTAGGATAAAAAACGAAGTGAAAATTAAGTTTTTAGCTGTTTTTCTGGAACACCATTTTTAGTAGTGTAATTAGGTGTGTTTTTTGAGTCCCCTTTTAATTTCTTGAAACCCTGTATACACTTTTCACTTTCAACTCTAATATTTCTTGAAAAAAAAATAATGCTACTGCTTTAAAAGGTGACATTAGCCATGGGTACAATGTATTGATAAAGCATGCTAAATTACAGCATAATCTGATAATCTCTTGATTGTTGTTACAATGAAGTTTTACATCCTGCTCTTTTGTCTCATTCATTGCACTGAGCAAGATTAAAGGCATAATTTACCATTTGCACATGAAGCAAAAACCCAGCATTAGTGCTTTAAAAAAGTTCTAAAATGTGAGTTAGGGATAGAAACAACCCCTGTAAAAATTGTAATCCTTATAATCGATGTTAAGTATTGATGTATACACAAAATGTGAACAATAGTTATAATAAAGATATTTCCAGATTACACCGTCTAGCGTTATGGTTTATTGAGAAAAATATTGATATCTCCATATATTTTAGGCTTTATTTTTATATTTTATATGCTAGGATGTTTTGTGATACAAGAGACCTACACATATTCAACAAATGTGATAGCCCTATCTTGAAAAAAATTTAAATCACTGCTCCGAAAGGTAAACAGGACCTTTAAACGATTGAATAGATCCTAAACTTCAATGCCTCTTTTCTCATTAAAGCCTTTTGCATTATTTTGGTTAAGAAAATTCATATTGAGGGTCTGCTCTTTTTGAATATGCCCTTTCATACCTAAAAATCCACGACTGACGATTTTTTGTTGGTTTTGTGATGCAGGGTCACATGTATGTATAAATACATACACACACACACACACACACACACACACACACACATATATATATATATATATATATATATATATATATATATATGGACACATTTCTGCCTTGTAAAAGTGAATTACGAAGTTGGTATTTGATATAGGAAAATTTACATAATCATTACTCAGAAATTGAATGTATGTGTATTAATTAAATGTATACTTCTTTTGTCTTTCTAGAAGCTTGTGGGATATTAAACACAGTTTGTGTAGGTAGAATATGTACACACATACAAACACACACACACACACACACTTTTTCTCTCTGTAGCCTTATAGGTTTTATGCAACTTCGAAAACTGTTATAATGATAAAGATCATTTTTAATGAAAATCAGTCAGTTTTCCACGATCCATGAAATATCATTTAAAAACATAGTGCACTTTAAGGCTATATTTCAAATGCGCAGTTCAAAAGATATCCACTGCTGCTGTTTGTTTTCTGATATGCGCCGCTGATCTACCAAGGTATACTCACCTTTTTAATCACAATATCAGAATAAGAAATAGATTTGTAGCTGATTGTAATGCAATCACACAAGTATTTACCTTGACACCAGTAACCATTCCGTGCAAAGAATTAGAAAGGCTTTGAAGAAAAAAAAAATGTTGATAATAAATTTCAATTCGTTATCTTTAGCTGGAGAACCCATGACAAATGATCAAAATATATTCATTCTATACCAATCTCTGTCTAATTTCATCCCAAAGTATGTCATCTTACTTCTAAAAATACCAAAACTAAAAAAGCTCTCCAGGTTTACCTGATATACAATATTTCATGGTTTGGACAATTACGAGCATTTCAAGAAGAAGTTCGGATTTCAGATTACTAACCAAAATGCATCATAATCATTACGTTAACGATCAATTTGGTTGGTCAGTAATAAGGTGTGGACATTTTCACCTCGTCTGATTTAAAACTCGATTTGTTTTCATCTCTTCTATGTGAAAATGCAGTGAGTATCTTTCGTATAACGCTTTCAGCCTTAGTCTGCTCATCATGAAAATAACATTTTGTAATAAAGTCAAGTATATCGATTGGTCATTTTGAGACAAACTCCTCGTAAGTATTATAGCTCTGCAAACGACGTATTAGTGTCAGGTTTTGCAATCATATCTGCTAATAGCCTGATAAATCCATTTTTATAGCTTATGACGATACACACAAAATGTATAATAACATATTTCGTGTACAAACAAAGTGCATATTTGTGAATAATGTATGTATATGCATTTTTTTGTTATTACCCAAGAAAGGTATTAATCAGTTGTGTAATTTTACTTTTCATTGGCCTCTGTGTTGTATTTCAATTAGGGTTATTTTTCTCTTTTCTTTCTCTTTATCTCAGCATATTATCTAAGATTTTACTCACTTTTCTTGCGCAGTGCAGTAGGTGTACAACGAGCCCAAGGAAAATAGTTGTGAAGAAATTATTGTTATTACTTGAAGGGATATGCACTATAACCCTTTATACTTATAAGCCACTATCTATACACTTCTACGTCAGATTCCTTGAAAAGTTACACAGGTCTGTTATTTCTTGGTGGTGGTCTTTCAGGTAGCTACTTCCAATAAATTCTCGGCACTCCACCCAAGGTTATCATAACTAGGAATAAGAATCTAATTTTTGCAACGCGCTAGTGTCATTTAAATTTCGTTTGTTTAAAAACACACCAATTATGGCACAGAAGTGTTTTTAAATCGATTCCCTTCAGATAATGTTAATGGACTATATAGTTACAGACTTAAAACTGCATGGACAGCATTGATATAAGATACAGCAACAATACGCAACACTGCAGAATAGAGTTTTTCTCGAAGACATAAGTACATCTACCAAGCTTTCTAGTGTTTTCTATACATAGTAACGTCGTATTTTAGACTAAATCTTGAAAACGTATTGCAGGCTCTCTACAGTTCTGTGTTATCAGAAATGCTCTCGTATATCACCGATTTGGTTATACCATGGGAGCTTTGTGCTCTATAAAGATCTACTTCAGACGACGTCTCATTTTTGTACAAAGAATCTGTTGGAGCTCTTTTATCCTTGTCAACATACTGATCATCAACGCTTTCACCAGCATACATTTCAAGAATGAGGTACCCATTTTCATCTAACCCGTGCTCTTCTTTTCCTTTGCTGAAGTAAATTGAAGTAGAGTAAGAAGGATCGTTCAGGTTTAAAGGAGGAGGGACATGATCATAATTTCTACCGGTAGTTGGGAACTCAGGGCCCTGTTGCTGTGCTCTGCTGGATGCGGATAGGTCGGATGTTGAAGGGATATCTTCATAAACGGGTGATTGGAAGTTCTCAGATCTCGTAGAATCGTATACAGGCCTGGAATGTGAGGGACCGATGGATAGAGAATCGTCCAGGACAAATGTACCTGTCGCATCACGCCGAGCTTGAGGTTTGATTGTAGGTACTGTGCGTGGACTTACACCAGGCATGAGGTACCCGCTTTCATCAGTTTCTTTTTCCTTTGCTGCGAAAGTATCCGTATGTGGATGTAATGTGATATCTTTTCTAATGTTCTTCATGACAGTTCCTGACATGTCCATGTATTGCTCCGTCCTCGTATTACCTCTAATGTTTTGATACGCGCCAAGGTATTCTCTGTCTTGGTCTATGACGTCATAGAGATGCCGGGAATTCGTGCCTGTTGAAACTTTGATTACTTCCGCTTCAAAATTGTGATTCTGTCAAGAAATGTTGATATTTTTTATATATGAATATACGCACACATATATACATGCTGATGTATGTATATATATATATATATATATATATATATATATATATCATATATAACTTCTGCTTATACACAGAAAGATTAGATTTTATTTGGAAAACAATCTTACAAAATGTTCCTGATCTTATTACCACTTATTTAGAATGGGAAAAATATTGGGTAATCTCTGAATCTCCGAAGGTATTTTTGGATGTGCTGTCTTGTTCACCTTTGTAAAATGAGATGGACTTTATAATCAAGAATCAATTTTATTCCGCTGTATGAATGAGTAGGAGAATACTTCTGAACGTCAGGGCTGAGAGTGATAGCGACAAGCGATCTGGAGGATAAATAAGCTATAGAATTGTTTAAGTATACCTCGGCAGAGTTCTGGTTGATATGATATATGCTTTCCTCCTTAGAGGCGGCATCCCCAGTTCTATCGATCTTATGTTCCGTCGTAGAATGATGCACTGTACACGAGTCTGGAGTGGTGCTGGCATTCGAGCTATTGGAATCTGCTGAGCGCTTACGTTTTCTATTGAGGTGACAATGGGGAGAAAATACGCAGAAAGGAAATACTTTACTCAGTTTTGGTAAATTATCGTTTTGTAAAAGAAAATTTTGACGAAGACAAGAATGATTACAGCACAAAATTAACGCCTTTGTTAAAAGTCTCTGTAAAAACAAAGTGATTATATAAATTATGTTAACGTATGCCTCCTTCTCCAAAGCATTGGTTGAAGGATAGGAAGGCCCCAAAATTGGGCAAAAAAACAGTTTTTCTCTTGACAATCAATGTGTAAATGCCAAAACTATATATATATATATATATATATATATATATATATGAAGAGTTTGTTTGCAAAAACCGATAAGTCCATATTTGCCAAATGGAGATATTTGCGATTGAAGGTCAAGAAAAATAAAGAGAGTAATAAGACAATTTTTGCTTCTTTTGACCACAACTTTATAAATACACCTTTATATGTAGTGACCAATATATCATTTAAAAAGTATTGTTTTGTACTTTATGACAGAGCTCGTACTTCAAAATCTTCAAAAGTGGACTTATCGGTTTTTGCAAACAAACCCTTCATATATATATACGTATACATACGTCATATAATTATATTCATATCTTTTCTTTAAAAGGTGTATGCATTATAAGCTCACTTAAAGTGGACGTATATTCATCTATATATTATCTATGTATGTGTGTTTGTGAGTGTGTGTGTGTGTGTGTGTATGTATCTGTGTCTTATATTATTGATCATAATTATGTAAAAACTATCATTAACCTTTTTTTTTCTTTAGATATTATATGTCCATTGCAATATAGCGCATCTCCCTGCCATGACTCACATACCCCTATTTATACATGTAGTTCACTCATACAAATTCTCACAAAAAACATAGGAGAATGAATAATGCACGTAGACCTATTACTCACTTTTTCCTGCGATGGTTGCACCAAACCCCGCATCGAATGACAACCAGTATGAAAACAAAACAAAGGATACTTCCCATAGTCAATGTAGTAGTTTGTGTTTCAAGGCCTCCAGAACCTGAAATAAGATAATTAATCATATTGATTCTCTGTCACCTTAATATGTTCTTGCAGTAGGATTATACTATAGAATGGTAGCTTATTTTTCAAATGTTTTGTTATATTTTTATCACCACAAAATCAATAATGGAATAAAACTGACCATCGCTGGACCCGTATAACTGGTATAAGGTGAACACGTAAAGGGGTTTATCTATCGGCCGACAACAGCTTGATTGTACAGAAAACACATGTTGTTAATTGTCCTCACAAATGTCTAATCAATTTTCAAGCATCTAAATTTTATATCGTGATATAAGATCTACAGACACTTAGCGTTCAAACGTTATACAGTATATGCCACTTTCCAAAATCATCCAAAACCCTATCAGAAACAAACAAACAAACAAACACAGAATATCATACTATTGACATAGGCAAATAACACTCACAAGACCTATGTACACTAGATAATAAGGCCCACAACCTCAACATGCTCAATACTAGACAAAAATGGCCCAAGAGACTATGACCCGTGATGTAATTTCAGTCTCATGGGCCTTTCTTGCCTAATTACGGTCTTTAGGGTCTTATTTGTCTAGTGTGGAGATGGGAATAAAATAGCTCGTGGACCTATTTCAACTTGATGTCGACCTCGTGGGCTTTGTTCACTTGAGTCTAGCTCGTGGGCTGTATGGCTCTTGGGTTGTATGACTCGTGGATTGTATGAGTCGTAGGCTGCTTGACTCGTGGGTGTCGAGCTCGTTACGTGAACGTTATGCAAAAGCCCATTCGACAGATTCTATCAGACACACACACAAACACACACACACAAAATATACTACAACCTTTACTTAAGTACTGAAGAGAAAATCTTGCGAATGATATCAATTTCAACCCTAAAAGAATTTTGTTGTTTCTCATTTATGGAATCTAATTTCTATTACTAGATAAACATGATCTTTAGCATTGGCAGTCACGAATAAAAAATAATCGACTCCAGTATCTATATTCGCTTGCCGAAAGTGAAACAAAGAGGACTATCTTTTTCTGTTTTTCATGGAAAGACAAAATCAAATTCGATTGTGATATATACAGACTAAATTCTATGTTACCATAAGTAAAATATATACTTTCAGATAATCATTGACGGCACTCAAAGGAAAAGAAGAGAGGAAATAAAAATCTACTAAAACTGCTGATTTCAGCAGAACAAGAGTCTGACCTGAAGGAGGTGTGCCGAAAGTCTGAGGCAATATCGTCAATTCCCGAGTGGCCTGAATGTCACCTATAAACAGAAAGAACACGGCAGGTGAAAGTGAAGACTTTGTCCAGGATACCTCTGTTAAGAGTCCATTGTTATAGCCTTCTCAGTTCCACACAGTGATTACATCTAACAAACAGTGACAATGAGTATGCTTTCTTTTTTATGCCCACCTCTTGATATCTGTCGTGAAAATATAAAGCCTTTCTAACGTGTTGATGGAAAGGACTGAGTTTTTATCTTATTTATAGGTTGATGACTAGCGGTAGACAACACGTTTCTTGATTGTTTATATATTCAATATAATAGGACAAAAGGAATGGCATATTATATAGTATTGACAATAATGAAAGAAGAAAAAAAAACATACACAGCAACGAGCTACTTGGGATTTACTTGAAGTTTTTTTTTCTCTGCTTTTCGCAGTAGCTGTATTCATATGTACATCTCGCCACTGATTATCTGAAATGAAAAGCAGAAATGTATAACGAGGAAACTAATGCAAAAGAATAATATAGCCCTGCTAGTTCCCCAGGAAGATATCAAAATATAAAACAGGGTTGTCCCCCGGAATGTATCAAATCTTATTGAAGAATTCGTGGGGATTTGAAAGTCAATGTTTGGTCTATCTGTTTTGAAGGGAATATAAGATTAGAATCAAACTTATATTAGTCAATGTCATGACATAAAATATCATTGCTACTGCTGACTTAAGCTTTCCATTTTGCGTGTTTTTGCACACTTCAATACGCCTTTTCGATACAACCAAAGTAAGCGAACCTCAAATTAACACATAATTCTACAAACACGTTCTTACCCTGCTATCACCGTCATGAAAGTAGAAGTTTTACTTTCCTTGGATATACGAATGCACAATAATAATAATAATAATAATGATAATAATTAGTATTTTTACATTATCGACCCAATACGCGTATTTCTATAGGCCTGGTACAAAATCCATGTTGCGATTCCTTAAGGAATAAGCCATATATTCCATGTAGGACAAACCAAGGAGCCTTGGCAGACTTACTGTTTGTTGTATTCATCAATGCTCGGCAAGATGGGACGGATGAGTTCCAGGTCGGGTAATAGGTTGACCATCCGGGTTGACTTGAACACTGAAGTGTCGCATTTCCCTCGATTACGAAACCTTCGCCACAGGTGAGAGTTATTTCGGACCCAAGGCCTCTCATATCAGAGTTCCAGTAACCATTAGACACATTACCGGGATGATCACAAAACCCGACCGAAACTATCAATGATGATTATAAAAAGACACGGAACTAAACGATTGTTACAAATAAAATGAAGTCATTTAAGCATTTTCTCCTCCTGTGTTTGTGGACTTTCATGAAAGCTACATTGTTAAATATTCGGGCGATTAACTGCATCCAGATTTCTCAGAATTACATATAGATACAGACGCACACATGTACACACAAATGTGCAACATCGACGTAGACCCACAGGTCTTTTCATGAAATATGAAAAAAATACTCATCACCGGCATGGGCGATAAAAACTGATAGTTTCTATATAGGATCATGATTCCTATACATGATATTAAACATTACCGATACTTTTTTTAAATAGAATGATGACTTCATTACTTAAATAACATTAGAACAATATTGTAGAGCAGACTCTGGAAATACATGTGACTTCTTTATCATTCTGGAAGTGAATTTCACTCTGGTTATTTTTTTTTCATTTTCTGAGTTGCATGCAATAGCAGCTCTCTTAAAAAAATGTTGAAGGCACACGACGCGAACGAAAATAAAAAATAAAGAATGACACTGTAAACGCATTTTCAAGTTAAAAAAAAGATTAAGAGTCATGGAACGAATTTTGTGAATGTCCTAAAAGCAAGATCACATGAATAGAAATCGTTCATGTTTAATAATTTACTTACAACTGTAAATCCTAAAATATATTACTAGTTAATTTGTTTTAACTAGATCAAAACTGTGAATACGGCATTTAAATATTAAAGGTCGAATCTCATTTTTACGGACTTTGTGAAAACAGCAAAATCTATAATCCACTTTTTTTTTAATGTCAATGAAATGAAGCTATACTATACACATAAAACTGCCGATTGTTTAATCAAAGATCTGGGTTTTATTATAGTCATTAACATTATTTGCTGTCATACTAATTTTGAAGCAGTTTAGTTCTGGTTTTGTCATTCCTGTCATATGACTTCTTAATGTAACGCAATATTAAGGCATAATAGCATAGCCTACATAATCATATGAATTATCATACATAAACGCATACAAACAAACAGAAGCTTATTAATACATACATACTAGAATTGCACTTGTTTTTTGACTTTCAATATCTATTCTCACCTCGGCATTTCAGTCTGACAACCCTGTTTTCGGGACAATCTGTTCTGTTCTTTGAACACTCCGTTATGCGTCGATATGAATCACCTGTCAAATATTGTGAAAACCCATTACGCATTCAATAGATGCTTTATCATTTCACTCTTTAAGAATAACATTTATGAATGGCAGCTATCTTCTTTTTATGAAGAGGAGGAAGAAAATCTCAAACGTACTGAGTTGTTTCTTTATCACGGGAATCCACAGTTTGTAGAGAAAAGGAATATATTTAAAGGCAATAGTGTATAGCGTACTTCATGAATTTTTACTCACATATTTCGGCTTTGCTTCTCGTGGAGATGTATTCCGGAAAACACGGTTTCTCAAACACTTAATTATCTCAGCTTTTTGAAATGACAGTACAAGCATATATTTTGTTGAAATCGTGATGCTTAATTTGGGAGTCACCTTCAGGACACTGCAGCCGTTGAGTCCTGTTCCGTGTTGCTGTAGTGGGTAATGTCTGAGGTGTGTACCCCTCTGCTGCTGGGAGGCCGAGCTCTTTACAGACCACTTTAGCAGCTTTGACGTTAAATCCATCATAGCACACATATCTGTCTGGTTCCAGGACCACCAAACCTTCGTGGGGAGATTGTCCCTCTATCAATTTTACTGATAGTGCTCCTTGGAAATCAAATGGATGGATTGTTGTTGCTGGGTTTTTTTTTTTGGACAGTTTGAGTCAAGATTAAGAATGCATTAATTACACTGAACTAATGATTCCTTAGAGGTTAACATCAAAGAGCGATGATATTAGAAAAAGAAGGTCCTCAGGAAATATGTCTGCAAAATATGTAAAAAAAAAAATGAACATCAGATTTTCAGTTTGTAGATGATCTGTTCCCAAGTCCGTACAGAGGGGCACAGTAAGTGACCTATGTCTCATGTTGTTGAATAAATTTACCGCTAGGCCAAAAAAAAAAAAATGAATTCCATTTCCCATTCATTTTACTTCATTTCATTACATTTCATTTATTGGTCCCTCAATAAATGAAATACTCTCTTAAAGGGGATGGCTAGTAACTGATCAGTGGGAATCAGTGGGAATGCTGGAGGATGATTGTTCCAATCCTTGTGGGATTCATTTAAGAGTACATAATATATATCTATTGTTGTGTGAAAATTATTTGCTTCGGAATGGTCTCATATTGAAGTAATGTGCAGTCTTGTGTTTCCAGGTTAGCATGCCTGTACAGTGACGGGGCCTTTGTAAACGGCACATTACTTGAATATGAGACCATTCTGAAGCAAATAATTTTCACACAACAATTATTATATAATGTACTCTTCCGAATCCCACAAGGATTGGAACAATCATCCCCTGCATTCCCACTGATTCCCACTAATCAGTTACTAGTCATCCCCTTTAAGACCAATAATATCTTTACATTGATTAATATCGGCATTGTGTAATTCTTTGGTAGCGCTATGTCCTACACTCTAGGAAAAAAGAAAAGGTTCGTTGGAGCACCATTAATGGTTCTCAGGACTGTCACAGTAGCGACTCCTTTTTTGGGAGCTCATGGGAATACCAACACTATCATTACATTGATTGATATTTGTATTTTGTTATTTTTTTGTTAGCGCTATGCCCTATATACCTTCAATTACTCTCACTGAAACCATTGCTAATGTAGGCCCCCTATTCGGAGAAACATTTACTCATCTCTTTTTAGTGGTCAAATCCATCGCAATTGTCCTCTATTTTTTATCATAATAATTATGGTAGTGTTTTAAATCCGTATTTGTTCGATGAAATATACGGAAGTCACTAGTACTTACCATCGAAACACCTCACGTTCATCGTAAAGTTCACTGGGAAGTTATATATAATTAATCCAAAACTTCATTCGATGGGCCAGCGATAAAAATTGGGAAGGCCGAACGTGATTCTCAATCAAAATCAGAGACGTTCTGTTCGCTTTTTGGTCTTGAATGTAAACTCCCATTAACTCATTGTTAGTCAAATCAAGTTCACAGAGAATTCGTCGTCCGCGAGGGGCCTGTATAATCCAGGTATTATTGGCGACGCAATTTTCATCACATGATATATCGCGTTCCAGTGGTTTTCCCGAACAATTTAGTGTCAGATCTGCGGGATGTAAAATGCAGAAAAAATGTCCATAGAAATCCGGCGGAATATTAAAAATTTTCATGACAGGAAGACGATTTTCAGACATCGAATGAAATAATGTTCGAAGGATGATATTGGTTGGAGTATCGTCTCTAAGTTGCTATTAAGATTTTCAGTGTGTAAAATCTGTCTTTTCTCACTGCTATCCCAGAAGAATATTTGATATCCATTAATACAGCTAAATATCAGTCGAAATAATGGCAGTACATATTGTTAGAAATCAAAATTAGTTTCAGTAGGCAAACCTATGTACATGAAATACGTTACACATCAAATAGTAATGGCAGGAATATATGAAAAGATACCTACATGGGATGATAGGTTCCAAAGTTGATGAAGTCAGAATCGGATTAGAAAAGATGAAAACAACAAACGATAATGCCAGGTATGCCATTTTACCCTGATCGATCATACAAATACCAATAATTTTCTCATATAAGCCGTGGAAATTGTCGACAGATTCCTAGCTTGAGAAAAGACATATAGCCACTAAACTTTGCCTTCAGTAATGTCTACGTAATTTGGACGAAACAATTTTAGCATGAGGGAAAGGAGACCTGCATGCGCGAGATGACACTGCGCAACTAAACACAGCCACTCCCCACGTGCGCAAATGTGTAGAAAACCAAAAATTCAGGATGCTGATTTTATTGCACTGCGATGTCTCACAAAATGTATATAGACCATCGAGGAAGTATTAAAGTAAAATTACAGCGTATACACATACCACTCCACAGTGCCAATCATTTGCTCCTTTTACAATATATCAAGCGAAAGACTTCATTGCCATAATAATGTCTGATAATGAAACTTTCCCAGGCTTTTAGATATGCGAAAGCGATACAATGCGATGAACAACACCACTGAAGAGTGCCTATTCTTATGCTGAAATTGTGTGAAAGAAAATGTAAAGGCCCTTCTGTTTGTCATAGTTCTGATCAAAGTGTAATTTCATGTTCATGATTACTTTCCACTCTGTGACCGTTTTTAGTTGAGGACGTTGTACTTCACTTCCTGGTCCTTACACTCTCCATTGAATTAACACTGGTAGAAAATAAACTCAGTCCACTATTAACTATCTATAATGGTGTGAGAATGTGGGGGTGAATCCTGATCAACTGCTGATAGTCAGCATGGGATTTATGAAGCCATCGAATCTTGTACATGATGTCTAAGGAGGCAATAAAGTCCAACACTTTTTAAAGTGTAATTTCAGGGTAAGAAATTAACAATTAGGTCTATGCAAGAATTGATATCATTTCCCGTTTCAGACTATTTGCATGAGTCGTAAAGGACTACATGTGAAACACCTAAGTATTAGTAGTTCGCTGCTCCCTGTTTTATTTGCACATAATCAATGATAATCTGTTTTAACAGTATTGATGGAAATGATACTTAGCTGTCTAAGCATGTGTCGTTTAGAATATATTGGTGGGAGGGCAAACAATCCTGACGTTATCTACTGGACCAACGTAAAGAATTCTACGTATGTGGATCTTTGCTGAAAGCGATGGCAAATACTTTTGGATTACGAACATTGGCCAATGGTGCCATGTCCTAATTGTTTATCGTTATGTACATCAAACAAGTTAAACAAATTACTCACAGAGAATGCGTAAATTCGATTATTTTATAACAATATGACTGGTTTGTAGTGTGTTAAAGTGCAACAGATTTAGAAACAGTATATCAATTCAGTATTACAAATGCCCACTTTTGTGTCCAGTATGCCATGAGATCATCTATTTGACAATGTTTAAGGAACTTTGAGCATAATACTCTATTTGATAATCCTTTTGATGTTTGTCTTTAATAAATAGCAATTCGCAAGCAATATGAAAACCTCATCTTTAAAACTTCACCAATATCAGCCATACTGACAGTTTACTTAAAGCATACCAATTTGGCCGTAGCAGTGGTCATTCTATTGATTATACTTGTTTTTAATCGTTGTGGTATTATGATAACAGATTTAAGCTATTATTAAAATGCCAGACTCGAAAGAGTAAAAACTTTTATCCCCTTCTGTTATGTACCAAGTAGAATCTTATGATTCGAATTTGCAGAGTTGAATATGAAATGAATCTTTCTGTACCCATATGCAAACATTTACAGTTCACACTCGTCGAGAATCACATACTGCATGCTCAGGTGCCCTCTCCTCGTTTGTTCATTTCTTTGTTATTTTGTTCGTTTGTTTTGTTTGCTAGTTTAGTCGTGATTATGGTCTCTGTTGTTTTTTGTTTATTTGTTTGTTGTTTTGTTTCGCAAGTGAAAGCGCCTTTTAGACCACTCTCTTGTGACCACTTGTAGTCTATATTAGAAGCCAAAGGAATTTTTGCGAGTGATGTATTCCTTTATGAATAAAGCCGAAGAAAAAAAAAAGGAAAGAAGAAAGTGGAGTGTAAGGGGAATATTTCTCTTGTGCCTGCATGTGTGACGTTTAAACGAAGTTCAAGTAGCTGTTGTGATCGCTGATGGCACTATGACTGGCTTGTCGTAAATAGCCATAACTGCCCGAACTGAACTTCGGCTACCCAAACGCCAATGACACACACGTGCACACCGCAGATGGACCCATACAATATTATTCATTTGTGTTTAATAGGTCTTGTTTTCTATCACAATACCGCAACGCTCTTTTTTCAGTATCCACTTAGTATCAAACAATGGAAACGATACGAATTCATGAACATATTCGTCTTTGTAATAGTGGACAGCAACATGAAATAAAAACATCAAAAAAACCTATTGATAGACTCCTTTGTAATTTTGACCCAAATGAAAATATCAAATTTTGTGTGGGCCAAAGAAAACTTCGATTCTTGCTTGAGTCGAAGCACTTTCTCCTGTCTCAAGAATCTCCATTCTCGTGATATTTAATGTAGAACAACAACTTAAGCAGAAATTGTCTTAATCGTAGACATTAACAACAATAATTCAATTGTAGAACTGATGATGTAAATCTCTGAAATTTTAGAGCTTCATTTTTGTCCACCATTGAAAAACAGAAACAGTCACGAGAGTCTGTTAAGCTTAACATTTTCAATGTGATGCAATAATGATTTATTTATTTTCAACTGTTCTCAAAGTACTCAAGTATTTTTTTTTTTTCTGTGGTATTTTTCACAAATCCATTCAATGCGCTGGTTTCTTCAGTTGGGACACTCAGATGTCTCTTTATATGAACTATGAATTAAGTTATGTTTCTTAAAACATTGAGATTTTCGGACATCAAGCTAAACCTTTCGATGCATTCTGTCCCTGAGATCATATAGGATGTATTTCTAAGTAAAAAAAAGGATAATGATAAAAGGGAAAAGGTTTTTGCCGTCATGTCTCTGATAGAAATAAATTCATTATCAAGAAAGAGTTTATATCAAAATTCTTATCTATTTTACTTTATCTTATAAAAATCGGTGCTTGGATAAATATGATAATTATAATTATATCATTTGTCTTTTACTCAAAACGAATATTTCATCTCACAAACACTTATAAAAATTTGGATTCAGGGCTTTTGTGTTATCTTTCCCATGGTGTGATTTAAGATGAACTGTTATCCTTCTTTGCTTTCTCATCCTGCCTATTTCACTTTGCTTAAACTTCATGGTGCCATACATGGCATATCCAATTCAAGTCCAAACTATAACCTTCACAAGCACTGCATAATATTTAATAATTCTAATTAAATCATTCCAGTGAGATACAGAAATATATTTATTTGAATGAACACAGAAAAAACGCAATTAACAATACATTAAATTTATCAAATACATATTATATTATATTATATTATATTATATTATATCATATTATATTATATCATATTATATTACATTACATTATATTATATTATGTTATATTATATTATGATTTAAAAATAAACATCAACAAAAGAGCTTCAGAGTAATCGTGGTATACCATGCCTAATACCACAGTATACTTACCTATTTAAAAAAACCTTGGAGTTATTTATATATATATATATATATAGATAGATAGATATACATATACATATATCAAGACACGTTTTCTGTGTATTGAGAAAATAAAGCTGTTCCTTTATATAGGAAAAGTATCCAACATGCTCAGAAATTAAATGTATGTGTAAGTACGAAAATGTATACATGTTTTGTCATCTCTCCGTCCCTATTCCAGCTTGCGGGATGCTTATCACGGCATGTTTAGGTATAAAATTACACACACACACACACACATACACACACATACACACACACAAACACATACATATATATATAAGTACTTTTCTTGTACTTTAAGAGAAAAATATTTTTAGTTTATTTTCTGTCACCTGCCATATCTACCGAGGCATATCGTTCTTTTTTAATCACAGAATTAACATAAGAAGTAGGCTTGGAAGCTGTTATTGTTATTCATTATTATTTGGAAAGCTCTCATACTTAATACGTCGAGTTACAAATTGCAATCCTTTACAGTCAGCTAAGGAACAAAACACGTATCATTAAAATAAATTCAGTCTATACCAATCCCTCTCCAATTTCATCACGATAAACAATTTATGGCTTCTAAGAATACACAAATTCCAAAGTGCTTTTCTGTTTTCTCTAGTGTCATTGATATACGAAATTTTATAATTTGAGTAATAGCAATTTATGAACATTTCAAGAATCAGAATCATTGAGGCAAAGGTATATGAAAAGTTAGCAAAAAAAAATATGTTAAGAAACATATTGCCATCCTTTAACGTGAGCTGGAGAATTTAGCACATAGGCCTACTGTCTATACCCACCTCTTATTTCATTAATGATTGGTCACAGATATCTCATTAACTTCAAAGAATGCGTAATGTCAAAAGTGGTTTCCACTTTTATCTAATGTCACCTAGACATTAGAATTCATAGTTTGCATGATATTTTGCTATGGGGTCATGCAATCGAGTTTTTTTCAAGTTCAGACTTGAAATTACTAACCAAAATACATCTTATGCTCATGATCAATTCAGAAAAATATGGTTAGTTGGGAGGTATTTCACCTCATGCAAGTTCTAACTCGATTTGTGACCATCTCTTCTATGCGAAAATTCAGTAAATATCCTTTATCTTTCCTAGAAGGTTATCAGCCTTCTCCTCATCATGACAACAATATTTTGTAACTAGAGATTGTAATTTGTCATCACTGAAAAATTAAGGTGATCCGATTTTTTTTAATCAATGATTCGAGTCCTGATAGTGCAAAGTCTCAGCTACACATATTAAAATCTGAGAGAAATTCACCGAAGCATAAGTAAGATAGTGCTCGATAAAGAAAGTCATGTCAATTTTCACATCTAAAAAATTCCCTCCCATAGAGATAATACGTCATAGCGAAGATAGAAAAAGAAGTACATATGACCTTTGACCCCACTTTGCACAGACAAGATGGCATCTGAGCAAAAAGTAGTTATTTTATGAAATGATTCCTGTAACATGGTCTTTACGTGTGCAAAATATGGGAAAGATAGGACATGTATTCACCAAGATACAGGATGAAACATCTACGACCTTTGACCCTAATTTACATACCCAAGATGGCGTCTGATTAAGTAGTTGTTATTTTATGAAATAATGTTCGTGACATGAACTAAACATGTGCAAAATATGGTGGTGATAGGGTATGTTTTTCTTGAGTTATTGCACATAAAGTTGTAAAAAGAAAGAAACATTACAATACATCGAAGATAAGCTGTAATTTCAACCAAGTTTTTTTACGTGATCCCGACAACGTATGAAAAAACAAAGGGCACACTTACGATAGCCCTACGTCTCAGCTACAACATATTAAAATCTTAGAGAAATTCATCGAAGCATAAGTGAGCTAGTGCTCGATAAAGATAGTCATGTCAATTTTCATTTCCATAAAAATTGCACTCCCATAGAGATTACACGTAAACTGGTCAAATTTGACAAGGTTACCTTCAATCCATTTTTTCGAGGTGATGTCGTCATCTAATCAAAAATATGTAAGTACATTTATGAAAGAGCATTTCATAAGCTACAACATATTGAAATTTAGATGGAAATTGGCAAAGGATAAGTGAGATACGCTCGAGTAAACTTGAAATTTGATGACGTCATTTTGAAAATTTACTTTTTTTACTTTATTAAGAAATTTGATATCTTTTAATCATTTTTCCAGCATTGCCAACCCATGAAATGACATGTACAACTCATCAGCTTTCAGAATATGTAAAGAAAATGGGGGGTCACCGTCCATCCTGACGAGTAAAATCGGGTTTAAAATTGGCGTTTTTTGGCATAGTTGCACTGTATAGCGCCATTGACGCGCGCGCGGAATTTCAACTTTGACGGGCCCGTATGACGTCATATTGAATCGGATCGACTTGAAACTTGGTAGAAATATTCCTTGACATTTCGGACATCTGATCCGTGTGAAAAAATTGAAAATTTCTATTTCATATTAGCTGTGCGTGCGAATATGTGCGCGCGCGTACGCGTCCGTCCAATTTTTTCAATTTTTCAAAAAATGCTCCAAATGGTCTGAAACGTGTGCAAAAAAAATTTGAGCTCGATTTGAGCATACAAATATTTCAACGCGCGCGTACGCGCGCGTTTTGAGATAAAAATGAATTTTGAGAATATGAGTAGAATTCGCTTGACTTGAGATATATGTGACGTAAATTTCATTGAAATATTCCATTCCATTAATGAGATATGCATGAAAATGTGTTTTCATATAATGACGTCATAGTGACGTCATGGTCGACTGATCACTATGATTTTACTTGTGCTGTCGTCTTTGCGACATGATACATATATGGTATAAGTTTGACATTGAGAGGCAATGCACTTTCTGAGCTAACCTCTGCACAACTTTTGAGGAGAAATAAAGAAACAAAGAAAGAAGAAAGATTCAGTACAGATACAGAAGGTAATCCGAGAGGATACTCGGATCACCTAATAAACTGAAGTGTGTTTTAGTTGTAACCATTTTAAGGCACCCATACCATATGTATATATCGTCGGGTGAAAATGATAAGGGCGTTAAGTTGCCACTAAACCCAGTGTTCGAGGCAACTTAATGTTCTTCTCATTCTTAACCGACGATATGTACCCATACCACCTCTGCAAACATAGCGTCGTCAACAGTGGTCAAGGTTTTGCATGATAGCGTCTGTTTATAGCCTAGTAAATCAATTCTTCCAAGAATTAATAAACCAGTTATTTTGTAGTTTTGCTTTTCGTTAACGACTTTGTTGTAATTTCCTTAATTTGCTCTTTTTTTCTCATTCGCATCGCTATATTTTACAAGATTTCACTCTTTTCTCTAATGCAATACAGTAGATGTACAACGAACCAAAGGAAAAAGCTCGTGAAGAAATCATTGTTACTACATGAAGAGATGTGCGCTATTTATAAGCCACCATCATATACTTATGTCAGATTCCTCAGAAAATTAGAAGATTGTTGTCCATTGTTTTTGGTGCTGGTCTTTCAGCCAGCTGCGACCAATAAATCTCCATTTACTGTTCATCATTTTCATTTAATTCTCCGAGGCTGATAAGTAAGAATACCAGTACCAACCTAAATGCATATCGATTAGTACCTCTTCAACTTCATTTGTTTGATGACACGTCCAATTATGACCCAAGAGTGTTTTTGCATCGTAAGCTCACAGCGTATTCCCTTTCGAGGAAAGTTAGAGTACTGTGTATAGTTATGGAAAATTAAATGGACAGCATTGAAGTAAACTACAGCAGCATTGTGTAACATTGCAGAATAGAGTTCTAGAAGAAACTGTAAGTGCATCTAACAGCAAAGAACTTCCCGGTGTTGTATATAGTCACATCGTATTCCAGACTAAATCTTGAAAAGGAATTCCAGGATCTCTAGGGTTTTAGGTTATAGGGAATGCTCTCGTAGATTACAGATTTGATTTTACCATGAGAGTTCTGCGTTTTATGACGAGATACAACTACTTCAGAAGACGCCTTATCTTTGTAAAAGGATGCCGTGGGGACATTTCTGTCCTTGCCAACATGCCGTTCATCAACAATTCCACCAGCGCATGTTTCAAGAATGAGGTACCCATTTTCATCGACTCCGCGTTCTTCTCTTTCCTTGTTTGGATAGATTGAAGCTGAATAGAGAGAAACGTTCGGATTCTTATGAAGTGGAGGGGCTTGTTTATCTTTTATACCAATGATCCGGTACTTGGGGGCATGTTGTGTTTCTCTGATGGGTGCGGATTGGTCGATATTTGAAGGTATATCTTCGTAAACTGGGGATTGTAAGTCACTAGATCTGGTAGAATCGCCTACAGGAATAGACGGAATGAATGGTGCTCTGTAGGGTGAGGGGCCATCGGATAGGGCATCGTCGATGACATAAGTCCCTGTCATATCACAACGTGCATGAGGTTTGATTCCAGTTACTCTGGGTTGACTCACACTGGAAACGAGGTACCCGTTTTCATCAGTATCCTTTTCATTTGCTGCGAAGGGATCCCAACGTGGATTTAATGTGATGTCTCTTTTAATGTTCTTCGTGACATTTCCTGACATGTCCATGTATTGTTCTATTCCTGTATTACCTGTAACGTTTTGATACGGGGCAAGGTATTCACTGTCTTGGTCTATGACGTCATGGAGATGCCTGGAATTCGTGTCCGCTGAATCTTTGATCATTTTCGCTTCCAAGTTGTGATTCTGTCAAGAAATGTGGATAGTTTAAAAAAAGAGGAATACGTATGATTTGTGCTAATTAGACAATTTGACTTTATCAAATCTATATGACTCTGTAACGGATTATTTTCAAGAGAAGATCAAAAAGACTTCCTTAACCTGTATCTGACTAGGGAAGGTTTTCATTGTTTCAATATTTTAAAAAAAATACAGAAAATTCTTTGAAACTTGGAGGCATTTTAAAGTCATCTACATTCGGCAATAGGGAAGAAAAGGAGAAAAATCTTGAAAGCATAAGGACTGAAGGTATTAACAAGCAATCTGAGCACTGTTTCATGAAAGTTGTCAGCCTTTACAAGTAAGTTGTCAGTCTCTGACAATTTCAGTAAAATCCTTGGTTTTGATTGGCTGAGAAGTACTGGTCACTGATTGTTATACTATAGCTGACAACTTGTCACTACTGACAACTTTCACCAAAAAATAATTACAAACTATAGTAATAATTGAGCACCTGAGCAGAGTTCTGGTAGATTTGATACACTTTCTTCTGACGAGAGGAGGCATCCCCAATTCTGTTGCCCGGATGTTCCGTCGACGAATGATGCACTGCGCACGAGTCGGGAGTGATGTTGGCACTCGAGCTACTGGAATCTTCTTGGCGCCTACGTTTTCTATTGAGGCGACAATGGGAAAAAGTACGCGGAAAGACATGACTTACTCAGTTTTAGGTGAATAACATGCAATTGAATAAAATAATGACAAATATGAAAACATTCACAGAGTTTGATTAACCATTCATCTTAAGTTTGGCTAAAATCATGCATATATGTTAATATCAGCCGTTACTATGCCTGCAACGTAAAGAAAAAGCCTGAATTTCAACAGCAACCGTTCCATTCAACAAGTGTGTGTGTGTGTGTGTGTGTGTGTGTGTGAGTGAGAGGGGGATCTGACCGTTAGATATATTTGTACGTGTAATCTGTGTGTGTGTATTTTTGTCAACCATTATTTTCTAAAAATTGTCATCAACCCATATTGTTATGTGGCATTATATCTTTATTAAAACAAAGAATGCAGTAAAAACAACGTTTCTTCGTTGTATTAAACTAGTTTATTCTCCGTGCAATGTCCCTCTTGTCCCCCACATACAAATTTAGATGTAAACACATAAGAACATGAATAATGCAAGTACTGGTACTCACTTTTGCACCAAAACAATGCATCCAATGAAAAGTAGTATGGAAAAGATACCAAAGGTTCCAACTGTCGATACAATGATGATTTGTGTTGCAAGTCCTCTAGAATCTGAAAGATCATTCATTAAATTGACTCTTATTTGTTTTTAAACAAATTATGTTTCCTTATATTTTCGTCGTAACAAAATCTATAATGGAATGACACTGCTTATCACTAATCCCGTATGATGTGAAGGAGCTTTTGCTTTCTGCCAAGACAGCTTGATTGTTCAAGAAAACATGTTTTCAACCGGAAATATCTGATGAATTTGCAAAAGAAGAGAAATACAGCGGCCGTTTGGTCAATGACATTCTGTGAAAAAAATTACTCTGGAGTTTAAGTCCTTTTCGGCTCGACGGTTGTTACATAGTACATCATGTCAATGAAATAGTATACTTGAAAAAGACGTAACCAAATTAAAAGTTTTCTCCTTTACATCTAGTCCGTGATCATTTCAGCATTTTATTTCTTTGTTCTTGATATCAATTGCAATATGAATAATCGCTTGTTCATGATTGACTGAATGATGTTTGAATTTGCTTCCTGACAAAAATACCCCAGTAGTGGGGCTTATGCCTTTCGCAGAGTCTTTGCCACAAGCAGCAAATGTGTGCTTACGAGAAATTTGCTGTACTAACAGAAGTAAGACAGATTAACAGAAATTGCATAAGAGTACTGATTTCACTATAACGCAAAGCTCACCTGAATCAGTTTCTGCCGCCATTTCTTCAGCGGTCTGAATCACGTCTATTTAAAGAGAAAAAAAGAGAAGACTGCGGGATAATTTCATTGTAAGTGAACACGCTTTAAGACAATTTACTTTCGCGGTAATTCTCCTGTTTATGGGCCCCGACAGGCTGCACGTCCCAATGAGGTCGTCCCACAAGCTATAAAGTCCATGAGTCATATACGTACGAGCCCACGAGCTATACTCCAGGCACCAGGTCAAACAGACCCATGAGCTAGACATGCACGAGGGCTTTATTTGCCGTAATGTCTAGTTTGTGGACCGTGTAATAGTCCTTGAGATTATTTTATTTCATATCGAGCTCGTGGGCCTTGATCACTCAGTATCTATGTAACTCGTGGGCAGTATGACTCGCGTTCGATACGACTCGTGATCATTACAGATTGGCGGTTGTATGACGTTAGTGTCTATAGTTCGTGGCGAGGACCCGTCTTCATAGCACCATCTTAAATCTTAGGGAGGGGGATAATTCGGTGTCTTTATGCCCAACTCCAATTTGCTGCGATGGAAGTAGAGTCAAGCAAGTATTACTGCATGAGCGGGAGGACTTATAGTGGAGCGGCATAGCTTGAAAAATTAGAGGAATTGTGCATTTTATAATAAAAGCACCAAATTTCACACACATGTTGACAATGACATTTGAAATAAATTCAGATATTGGGCCATCGTAAATAGCGCCCTCAGCGGCCATGGCAGCAATTTTTCAATATGGCCGCTATAAATGCAATTTTTCGCAAAAAATTAATAATTTCAGAAGGGAAGATCAGGAAGATTTTGCAAACGAGGGGGAAATAACATTCAAAATAAATTCAGATATTGGGCCATCGTATCTAGCGCCCTCAACGGCCATAGCAGCCATTTTTTTTCAAAATGGCCGCCATAAATGCCATTTTTCGTAAAAATTTACAAATTTCAGAAGGGAAAATCAATAAGATTTTGCAAACAAGTGGGAAATAACATTTAAAATAAATGTAGATATTGGGCCACCGCAAATTGCGCCCTCAACGGCCATGGCAGCCATTTTTCAAAATGGCCACCATAAATGCCATTTTTCGCAAAAAATTAAAAATTTCAGAAGGGAAGATCAGGAAGATTTTGCAAACGAGGGGGAAATAACATTCAAAATAAATTCAGATATTGGGCTATCGTAAATAGCGCCCTCAACGGCCATAGCAGCCATTTCTTCAAAATGGCCGCCATAAATGCCATTTTTCGTAAAAATTTACAAATTTCAGAATGTAAAATCAACAAGATTTTGCAAACAACTGGAATATAACATTTAGATATTGGACCATCACAAATTGCGCCCTCAACGGCCATGGCAGGGACTTTCCAAAATGGCCGCCATAAATGCAAGTTTTCGCAAAAAATTAAAAATTTCAGAAGGGAAGATCAGGAAGATTTTGCAAACGAGGGGGAAATAACATTCAAAATAAATGTAGATATTGGGCCACCGCAAATTGCGCCCTCAACGGCCATGGCAGCCATTTTTCAAAATGGCCACCATAAATGCCATTTTTCGCAAAAAATTAAAAATTTCAGAAGGGAAGATCAGGAAGATTTTGCAAACGAGGGGGAAATAACATTCAAAATAAATTCAGATATTGGGCTATCGTAAATAGCGCCCTCAACGGCCATAGCAGCCATTTCTTCAAAATGGCCGCCATAAATGCCATTTTTCGTAAAAATTTACAAATTTCAGAATGTAAAATCAACAAGATTTTGCAAACAACTGGAATATAACATTTAGATATTGGACCATCACAAATTGCGCCCTCAACGGCCATGGCAGCCATTTTTCAAAATGGCCACCATAAATGCCATTTTTCGCAAAAAATTAAAAATTTCAGAAGGGAAGATCAGGAAGATTTTGCAAACGAGGGGGAAATAACATTCAAAATAAATTCAGATATTGGGCTATCGTAAATAGCGCCCTCAACGGCCATAGCAGCCATTTCTTCAAAATGGCCGCCATAAATGCCATTTTTCGTAAAAATTTACAAATTTCAGAATGTAAAATCAACAAGATTTTGCAAACAACTGGAATATAACATTTAGATATTGGACCATCACAAACTGCGCCCTCAACGGCCATGGCAGGGACTTTCCAAAATGGCCGCCATAAATGCCAGTTTTCGTAAAATTTTACAAATTTTAGAAGGGAAATCAGTAAAATTTCGCAAATGAGTTGGAAATAACATTCAAAATAAATTTAGATATTGGACCATCACAAATTGCGCCCCTAACGGTCATGGCAGCCAATTTTTTTTTTTTTTCAAAATGGTCGCCATAAATGCAATTTTTTATAAAAATTAATTTCAGAAGGGAAAATCAACAAGATTTTGCAAACGAGTGGGAAATAAAATTCAAAATGAATTTAGATGCTGGGCCATTGCAAATTGCGCCCTCAACGCCAATGGCGGCCATGTTTAAAATTGGCTGCCATAAATACCACCTTTTTCTCTGAATTTACTAATTCCAGAAGGAAAAGTCAATAAGATCTTGCACTCAATTAAAAAATTTCGTTTGAAATATATCTTACGCCTATGTATTACATTATTGTAGATAGCGCCCTCAATGGCCATTGCAGCCATTTTTCAAAATGGCCACCATGATTTCCATTATTTTTTATTTCCTGATTTCACCAAAGGAAAAGTCAATAAGATTTTGCACACAATTTGAAAAGTTTGAAATAAATATTTGTATTAGATTACTATAATACTGCCCTCAACGGCCATGGCCGCCATATTCCAAAATGGCTGCCATTGTCATAATCATTTTGTTTTTAAAAATTGTAATTTCTGAAAGAAAAGTCAGCAAATGTGTACATAAATTGAAAATCATGTTTAAAATCAAACAATATATCTAAATTGCATTAACTCTAGAAATTGTTCCTTCACAAATTTTCAAGAAGAAAAAAAATTGCTAATAATGGCAATTGCAGCCATTTTCCAAAATGGCTGTCATAGATGCCATTTTTTTTTTATGAAGATGTCCTTATGCCGGAAGAAGACAATAAACATTTTTTTTTTTTGCACAAGTTGACAATTACAAACAAAGAAGTTTAGACCGTTAGCCATCATAAGCTGTGTTCTCAATGGCTATTTCAGCTCTTTGTTAAAATGGCTACAATACACCTTTCTTTGTTTCTATCAAAAAGAAAAAGAAAAAAAGAAGCAGACGTCCATGGCGGTCAGCATGGCCCTTGAGGGCGCCTTCTAAGACCTTATACTTAAATTTATTTTTGAGCATAATTTTCAACTTGTTTGCAAAGTCTTATTGACTTTTCCTTCTGACATCAGCAAATTTTTGCAAAAAAAAGGGGGGCATCCATGGCAGCTGTTTTGAAACTCGGCTGCTATGGCTGTTGAGGGTGCACTTTTGGATGGCCTATTATCAAATTCGGTTTGAATGTAATTCTTCACCTTTGTGGCAATTCTGATTGACGTCTGCAACACTTTACGAAAAAAAGACATTCATGGTGGCCATTTTGAAAAATGGCTGGAATGGCCATTGAGGGGGCAATTTGCAATGGCCCAATAAGTTTACTTTTCAATGTAATTTCCCACCTGTTTGCAAAATCTTGTTGGCTTTCCCTTCTGATTTCAGTAAATCTTTTCGAAAATATAGCATTTATGGCGGCCATTTTGAAAAATGGCTGTCATGACCGTCGAGGGCGCAATTTTCGATGGCCCAATATCGAGATTTGTTTTAAGTGTCATTTCCCATTTATAACCAAAATTTCATTGACTTTTCCCTTTGAAATTAGCTTTTTATTAAATGAAAAAGTGACACTTAATGGTGCCTATTTAAAAAAATGGCTGCCATAGCCATTGAGAGCGCAATTTTCAATTTCCCAATATCTGGATTTATTTTGGATGTAATTTCCCGCTTGTTTGCAAAAAAAAAATGGCTTTCCCTTCTGAAATCTGCATTTTTTAACAAAAAATGGCATTTATGGCGGCCATTTTGAAAAAAGGCTACCATGGCCGTTGAGGGCGCAATTTCCGATGACCAAATTTCTAGATTTATTTTGAATGTAATCATCATTAATGGGCAAAATCTTATTAACTTTTCCCATCTGAAATTTTCAAAATCATCGAAGAAGTGGCACATTATTAGACAGATGGACGTTGAGGGCGTAATTAACAATGGCCAAATATTTAAATTCATTTTGAATGTAATTCCCCACTTGTTTGCAAAACCTTACTGGCTTTCCCTTCTGAAGTTAGCAAATATTTTGGAAAAAAATGACATTTATGGCGGCCACATTGAAAAATGACTGCCATGGCCGTTGAGGGCGCTATTTCCGATGGCCAGATATCTAGATATATTTTGAATGTAATTTCCCATTTGTAACCGAAATCTTATTGACATTTCTCTCCTAAAATTAGCAAATTTTACGAAAACATGGCATTTTTGGCAGCCATTTTGAAAAATGGCTGCCATGGACGTTGAGGGCGCTGTTTACGATGGCCCAATATCTAAATCTAATCTAAACGTGATTGTCAACCTGCTTTTATCACAAAATGCACAATTGTTCGGCTATGCCGCTCCACTATTACAGGATATCTAAGGCTGATGACCGCGGCAGACAAGATTCTTGAGTTTTATTCAATTTGTCAGCCCTCTGCACAGAGGGGAGACAAATTGAAGAAAACTCATTTTTCGTAATTATCTTCAACCCTTATTAATAATCTCTTGCATTCAAGTGCCTGTTCAATTGTATTTTATAAGTAGACACAGGCAAAGGGGATGGAACAGCATTGCACATATAGAAAACTAAAATAGGCCCTACACACACACACAACACACACAATCACGAACAATTTAGGAAATACCTACTTGTAGTATTTTCTCTATATTTCGCAGTCGTTCTGTGCCCCTGGTTATCTACAGAAAAAAAAAAAATAAACAGATCCAGGAACCGAATGCAATAAGGAAAAATAGCTCTGAAAGTTCTCTGTTGTGTATGAAAATTATTATAAAGCGCTATTGTGGGAATTTCAACTTCCTTAGTCACTATTATGAAATGATCATAAAATTGGCGCCATAATATTATTTAGGATGGTCATCAATAACACTTATTTATGATAACTTAAAAGAGTAAAAGCTGCTGCTGACTGTTACTTTAGATTCTTACATTTTACCTTTTGTCACCCTGTCTTTACTCTGCTTCACATGAAAACCTCCAATCTCGGATGCTTCGAATCTCGGATGCATGGTGTGTTATCACCATGTATATTGTTTATTTTCTTCACATTATTTACAAGGTAAAAGAACTTGTATTATCATTATTTCTGTTGTAATGTTCATAAATGAGAAGTATGAAAATAGATGAATTGAATTAAGTTCCCAAACCTGCTATTTTTTCGTTCATCGTTTTCAATGAAGAAAGTAGAATCTTTCGTTTCCTCTAATATCAAAATTTTCTCAAGGAATGAAAATTACCGACCTAATATAGACATTTCTACTTCGAGTAGAAAATCGACTGGAGCAATTTCTGAAGGAATTTGCTATTGTATATACACGGTAATTATAATCAATATCGTTGCAGGACAGATTTACCGGGTGCACGTTACGAGACCGACACCAACCAGTCATATACAGCCAACAAGTCATACAGCTCACAAGTCATACAGCCCATGAGTTAAATAATACAGCTCACTAGTCATACAGCCCATTAGTTCGATACTAAGCTAACAAGGCCCATGCACTACACCGACACATTAAGCCCTGTGTTGTATCTGTCGACCTCGTGGGCTGTTTTTTACCTAGTGTCGAGCTCATGGGCTTTATTTGCCTAGTGTCGAACTCACGGGCTGTGTGACTCGTCAGTTGTATAACTCAATGGACCTGTTTTTAATGTCGAACTCATGGGCTGAATGACTCGTGGGTGTCGGTCTAATGGGATGACCCCGATTTACCGTCTGTTGTACTCAGCGGCCGGCAAGATGGGACGGAAGAGTTCCAGACCGGGGAATAGGTCGACCCTCCGGGTAGTCTCGTACACTGCAGTGTCCCGCTTCCCTCGATTACGAAACCTTGGCCACAGGTGAGAGTTATTGTGGACCCAAAGCCTCTCATATCAGAGTTCCAGTAACCATTAGACACATTACCAGGATGATCACAAAACTCCAAGGAAACTATTAATAATGAAAACAAAAAGAAACAACTAAGTATACCAATTAAAAAGGATGTATTGAAGCATTTTCTCCACCTTTGTTCATAGGGCCATCATGATATCTACTTTCTTGATTGAAATATTTGGGCGATTGCATCCAATCTTTTCAGAATTACACAGCAAACGTAAATGTGCGATATCGAAGTGAGTTTTTTAACAAATGTTAGACGTCACTTACCACCGTCAGAGTTGATAGTGACTAAAAACAAAATAGTGTCATGATTCTTATGATATCTGAAATAACGAATATTGATGAGTCTACATGGTTTGATGACATAAATATGTTATTAGAAATAGAGTAGCATTATGGTAATGTGCAAAATAGCATATCAATAGAAGTAGTGCAGATTCTTAAAACACGCGGGATTGATAGACCCGGGAGTATTCACTTTATACACGGTTATGCGGGGCTATCATGATCTCTAAGTAGTGCCTCTTATTTGGAGACAGAACAAAAATTCCTCTTGTACAAAAGAAGAAAAATTATATTAATATTTTCTTCCGAACCCTAATGAAAATCACCATAACTTACTGAAAAACCGAAAAGATTTCGTGTTGTTCATTGAAGTTGAGATTTTTTTTAAAGCATGGTTGCATGAAAAAAAAAATCCGTTCAGTAAAGCACTTCTCCAACTTTAAAAAAATCCCAAACCCCAAAACCCCAAAACCCTTTGAAAACCCAACATTTAAAATCCACAATCTAAAATTTTGAAAGTGAAATTTTGGAAGACATGAAACTTGTGATTTTGAATGAAACTCTGGATTTGACTATAATCATTATCATTATTTGCAGCTAAACAGACTTTCAAGCTGTTTGCTTTTGCTTTTGGATTTAAAATATACTACCTGTGATTTTTGGGTAACTTGATGGCGGGACATTATGACATACAATATATACTGTATTGATAAACATACATACAAACATTTCATACGACAAACTTACGTCATTTCCGACGTTAGATTTTCACTCTCACCTTTGCATTTCAGCTTGACAGCCTTGTTTTCAGTGCAATCTGTTCTCGTTGTGGAACACTCCGTTACACGTGTGTATGAAGGACCTATGCAGTAATTTCATTTTGAAAGTAAACTAGTATGAATTGTGTAAAGGTTTAATCATTTCATTCTGCATGAAAAATATTAATGGACAGCAGTTATCTTGTTTTGATAAAGAGGAGCAAAATCTCAAACATACTAAACTATGTCTTTATTCCATAGCTAGAGATTTTGTGTAGGAAAGGATTCCTCACTACATAAGACAATGGTAGACATATCACATGAACTGTTACTCAAAAATGTTCAGCTTTACTTCCAGCGCAGATGTATATTTTCGTATAAGCAATATTTACCATTAAAACTTCTAAGCTTCTTGAAATAAGCAGTACGCATAAATTTTGCTGAAATCATCACGTTCGTTGCGGGAGTCACCTTCAGGACACTGCAGCCTTAGAGTCCTGTTCCATGCTGCTGTAATGGGTAATGTCTGAGGCGAGTAGCCTTCTGCTGCTGGGAGGCCAAGCTCTTTACAGACCACTTTAGCAGCTTTTGCGTTAAATCCATCATAGCACACATATCTGTCTGGTTCCAGGACCACCAAGCCTTCGTGGGGAGAGGGTCCCTCTATCAATTTTACCGATGGTTCTTCTTAAAGATAAATGGACATATTGACATGAAAGCTTTTACTGAATTGTTTAAAGGAGGATACCTGGGCGATAATGAAATGTTGATTACTAGTTACAGTGGCAGATCCAGGGGGAGCGCACAGGGCGCGCGCCCCTTTATTCTTTATTAAAACAAAAGAAATAAAAGGAAATGGCGGGTACCCCCTTCCCTTTAAAGACGCCCCCTCTTTATGGGAATTCCTGGATCCGCCCCTGCAGTTATACTGAGATAATGAATATTCTGCAGCCTTACCTCATAGAGGAGTATTGAAATAAGAAATCTACTTGAAAAGTTTGCATAGTTTTTGAGATCAGGTGATATAACAATTTCCACAGTCGGAATCATTGCAGTATGTACTTTTTACGCTAAAGATTATGTAGATGACGTTCATAGTTGGGATTCAGTTTATTGTTGTTGTTTTTCTTGTTCTGGCCTAGTATGAATAAATGAAGACATGTGAAGAGAAATACAAAAGAAACGAAATACAAACACAGCAAAGAAGAGTTGTCTCTGCCGCCATCATTTTGGGCATATCTGTCTTGTTTTCTCTATTTGAATGTTTATCTAAAATTAGTCAAATGCCTCTCAATCAAAAAGCAACTATCATAGAAATATGTGATAACTACATTGTGTCCGTGTATGTGTGCTTTTTTTTTGTAAAAGAAAAGAGGAAATTTGTGAAATACAATGACAATTGGATGAAAGTGTTAAAGGGATGATACAGCATTGCTGGAGATGAGGTTTGGGCTTTAAACTTTTTGGGAGATACGAAGAAACCACTTATGAAATAGTACAGAGCATACCATTCTAGGAGAAATTCAAAGCTTATTAGATGAAAATTGGTTTTGGAATGACTGAGACATCCAAAAACAAAGTAAAACAAAGCTATCCTAATAAAAGGTAGGTCCCACCTTTTGTTAGGATTACTCTGTTCTGGATTTCGCAATTCAAAACCAATTTTCCTAAAATAAACGTTTAATATCTCTTGGAATTACATGCTCTGTCATATTTCATAAGCGGATTCTCATTATCTCACCAAAGAAATGTTAGAAAATCTAAAGTTAGGTCTCAACCATACGAACTATACGATACCTTTAATAAACTGATTTAGAATAGAGTTGCACACTAAGTTACCTAAAAGCAAAAGAAAAATCAAAGTTCGCAACAATTATCATTGGAATACTTGACCTTAATCCAAAACGTTGACATTTAATCTTGTTATTAGGGACAAACTACAGTCAAAACATAAAGAAAAATGGTGTAACTTGATGGACTCGTAATGATACTCAAGCACGCTATTCCTTAGCTCAGATTACTTTTACAAAAAAAAAACACGAAAATATTGAACAATTTTGCGGCTTGTATAGATCTCATTTCGAGGTCTGTACTACTAAAGGGTTGTAGTAAATGGACTAAGTATTGATTTGCCGAATACAGCATATTTTTCCAAGTACACACAAGTCTGATTTTATTTCCCTTCCATCTGCTTCCGGTGTCTATTATCATTGCTAATGTCGTTTGCAAAACATAACGCTCAGTGGGTGAAATACATCGTCATGGTCTTCTGTCTTGCTTGGTATAATAAGTGAACGATTAAAGATGATGGAATTTCTACTCCGTGTTTGCTTGATACAATACATGAACGTCACTATTGTAGTTACTTACCATCGAAGCATTTCACGCTCAGAGTAAAGTTAACTGGGTAGATATATATACCATATCCAAAGCTTGGTCCGATGGGTCAGTGATAAAAAGGGGGAAGTCTGGTTGTGATTCTGAATCAAAATCAGAGATGTTTCGTTTGCTTTTTCGTCTTGAATGTAAACTCCCATTAACTCGTTGTTCACAGACTCAATTTCACAAAGAATTCGTCGTCCACGAGGTGCCTCTATAACCCAGGTATTACTGGCGACGCAATTTTCATCACATGATATCTCGCGCTCCAGTGAATTTCCCGAACAATTCAGTGTCATATCTGCAGGACATAAAACGCAGAAAAGGGGGGCTCACATCATTCTGCCGGTAAATACATGGAATTGTATTGACAGGAAGACCAGGATGTCTCAGATCTCGAATGAAATAGTTTTTGAAAGACATTAATGGGAGTATTATGTCTAAATTTTACTCAAGACTTCTAGTCCAGAGACATGCATGGGTTCAGAAGAAAAATGAGTCTGTCAACTCTTACCGAGAATAAGAATAATATTTAGGACAGCATTAGATCAAAACAGCTATATTTTAGCCAAGAATATGGTAGGGAATTATTGTTAAACTACAGGTATGAGTACATATTCAAGTGCAATGGTTCGATGAGATTTTAGTGGTAAGAAGAAATATGAAAAGATACCTACACGGCATATCAGGTTCCAGAGCTGAGCAAGTCAGAATCGGATTAGAAAAGATGAGAACAGCAAACAACCATGCCAGGTATGCCATTTTTCCGTGATAAAAAAATAATACAAATTACTATTCGTAAGCAGAGGATATTGTTGACAGATCCCTGCACGGCTGAGGAAGAAAGGTACAGACACTAAAATTTGCCTCCATAGAAGTCATACGCTATGACATTGTGTGCAATGCGATTTTGTCATGAGTGAAATGAGCTGGCCCGAATGCGCATGTTGACACTGCGCAACTACACAGCCACTCCCTACATGATCATAAAAGGAGGAGAATTTATTCTTTATTGTATCGCAATGTCTCACAAGTAATTTACGACTCCCAAGGAAGCGAAACGATGTAAACATACCACTCAACGATGCCAATCATGTGTTTCCTCTTTTGTATATCATGCTTTGGAATTAACTGTTATTGTGACGTATCAAAATCAAAATTTACCAGGCTCTCAGGGAAGCGTAACATGATGTGCAAGCACCATTAAAGAGTATCATTCATCTGTTTGAAATAATATTAAAAGGCCATTTCGCTGTCACTGTTTCGATCAGTGTCCTCTAAATACTGCTTTCGAGTGTACGATCATTGTCGGATGAGGACTTTATACTTATGTTTTCAAATTATCTCACGAACATAATATTGATTTCGAGTCTACGACCATTGCTGGATAAGGACGTTGTACTTCAGGCAGCATAAGCTCCAGCTTAAGTAGTATTATCATATCATATATCACTGAGGTTTGACGGGCCGCCTCCGCCCGCTAATCATAAAGCTATTAAGATATTTAGTGTATGGAAGATGTTCAGAATAAAATAAAGTCCGACATGTTATTGGTGAGGAATTAAAAAATACATTACTTCACAAACATCCAATTATTTTTACAGGTGGTAAAGGACCTGTGTGAAACGTGTAATTCCTAATGATTCGACACTATATTGATGTCATTTTGATGTGTGGTTTGGAATGTAATCATGTGTTACCAAATATCCGTGACGTTGTCGAGTTGCACGCTGACGTCGACAACTTAACACACACCAATCTTTGCTGAACTCGATGACGGCAGATTATCAGCATTCGACAGTTTGTGAAGTTTTATTTCTTATTTTATCAATCATTTCTATAAAGAAAATACTCTATAGTTTTGTGGCATGGTATAGTAAAAAAAAATAAATATATGCATCCTTTCAAAAGAGCTGAATTTGTTGTACCTCCTCTTTATGTATTGGTTTGCGGAGGTGTAAATGGTCGAACTGGGCAGCGAGTTTCAAAGTCATTTGGAATCGGGGAAGTACGATGTCTGAAAAACCTGCAATTCGGGCAAAAGGAACATGAAATTCGTGCCCATGTCCTCTCAGTGAGCCTCTGGTGATTGGTATAAGGTAGATGCTCATGGGTATGTGTACCATGCAGCGGATGATATGGTCGATCATTGATCTTGTATTGAGCCCTTCTCTCTTCCAAGGTTGGCAAGTGTAGTTTGCAGAGCATCTCAGAGACGCTGCTAGAGCTTTTGAAGTCAGTGAAGATGAACCTGGTGTACCGGCATTGTACCTTTTCCAGACTCTGAGTAAAGCACTTTGGTAGATGAATCCCAAACTTCACAACCATACTCGAGAATGGGCCGTAGTGCCCTCAATGACTTGTAGCACATGATCTTGACATGCATCTGGCAAGAATCGATATTTCTATGTCGTAAAAATGCCCTTGTTGATTTGCCTTCTTGGTAAGCTGGCTAATGTGATGGTTCCATTTTATATTTTGTTGACGAGAGATGCCTAAGTATTTTGCTGTAGAGACTTCTTTGGGTTTCACCGTGTATCTGGTATGTCCCTTTCATATCATTATGTGTTTGTTTTTTTTGAGAAGTGTGCACCACCCCCTGGTTGCCCTCTCTTTCTGCTCTTCATTTTGTTGTTGCTTCTTGCTGTATTTCATCGTGCCTGTCTTCATTTGACTCTGCCACATGTCAGTATATATGTCATAGATCCTGCTGGACAATTTTTGGATTAAGAATTCACTTCCAACCTTCAGATTTTGTGGAAAGATGTTTTGCCCTTGCTACATTGCCAGGCATTGCCACTGTACTCCATGTTTTCTCAGCATTAGAGCCTGCTCACTCAACCTTCCCTGGGATACAAAAGGCCTTGGACAATAACATTCCTGTCAAAAATGGATCTGGTCAAGTTCACTCTCTTCGTCTTCTTTGTGCTGCAGAGCAAGGGGACTTGCCTGAAAGAGCACCACAGCCAGTGCACTGGCTATACCAAGGCAACCTATGTGAAGAAATGCTATGGAACACGTGTTGTATATTATGCAAACTCTCCAGCCACCTTTGAGCTCTTACTTCTGAAATCTGGAGATGTCAGCACCAACCCTGGTCCATCAGACCCTCATGATGGATCTCATGATAGTGTTTATCCCCTTGCTCCAAAGCATAACCAGCGTATACTGGTACCACTCTACGTGATTTACAGCCTTTTCGACGTGTGCTCTACACCAGACTACCTGATGAACTGTTCAGCAGAATCAAAGCCTTGGGTATTCATCGCAGAAGGAAGACTCATCGTGGAAGCAAGGGCTTCAGAAGGAGAAGAAGACAGCAACAGCATGAACATCAACTATCCAGGACAGATCTACTAATCTCTCCCACAAAACCTCATCTGTGGAAGCAAGGCACGATAAGTTGAATTTTTGTGTACTTAATGCTCGCTCACTCAGGAATAAATCTTCAGAATTTCAAGATTTTGTCATAGATAAGCACCTTGACATTGTATGCGTCTGTGAGACATGGCTTACTCCATGTGATGATGCAGTGGTGGCTGACTTCTGTCCAGATGGCTTTATCTTCAAGCACCGACCCAGACCTGGTAGACGAGGTGGAGGCATTGGATTCCTTTACCGCAATGAACTGAACGTGAGTGTTAAACCATCTTCTGTCTATGACAGCTTTGAAATGATGTCAGGTACTGTTACATCAAACAGCATCAGCACCGATATTGTCGTTATCTACAGGCCACCTGGGACTCGATCTTCTTTCACTAAGTTCTTAGATGAGTTCTCATCCATGCTCGATGATAACATTTTTCGTCCGACACCTCTCTTGATATGTGGTGACTTGAATGTTCATCTGGACGATTTGGATTCTTCCAACACTAAGAAATTCAATGAATTGCTCTCTAGCCATGGCCTCATCCATGTTATTGAAGTCCCTACCCATGAGAAGGGACATATTCTCGATGAATTACTGTTTCGCTCGTCCGAGTGTGATTTTCATTCCAATGTTCAAGTCATACCTGGCATATCTGATCATTCTGCCATTACTTGCAACCTCCATCTAGATAAACCTCGCCAGACAAGGAGATACAAGGTTGTTCGAAATATCAGATCGATAGACAGGATTGCATTTGCTGCTGAGTATGCCTTTAAGTTGTCTTCATCTGACTTGGATGTGTGCAGTGCTGTTGACAATTATAACTCGCATCTAGGCACCATTCTCGACACTGTCGCACCTGCTAAGATGTGCATCAGGAGGGATCAGTCCACAAGTCCATGGCATACTCATGAGATCATCCTTGCTAAGCGTAGCTGTTGAAAAGCTGAACGGAAATGGCGTACCAAAGACAAACTGGAGATAGATCGGCAGCTGTACTCCCATCAGAGACAGATTGTTCATTCTCTTGTTCGCAAGGCCAAGCGTAACTACTATGTTAGTCTCATTGAAGACTACGGATCGGATTCGAAGCGTCTATTTAGTGTGGCTAATCGTCTCCAGAATCGTAAGAAGTCATCACCCCTTCCAGCTCATGTGAATGCTCAATCCTTGGCGCAGCTCTTCATCCAGTTCTTCAAGTCAAAGATTAGTAACATATGTAGCAAATTTCATGCAGATGTCACCCCTCAACCACCCTTGCAAACAAGTGCATCTTTTGAATCTACCACTCCAGCTGAGATTGAGAAACTTCTGCGCAACATATCACCGAAGTCCTGCGAGTTAGATCCGATTCCTACCATCTTAGTGAAAGAGTGTGCTACAGTTTTTGCACCTGTAATAGCCAGCATTGTTAATTTGAGTCTTCATCAGGCATCAGTCCCAGTCTCATTGAAGTTGACTTACATTTACCCTTTGTTAAAGAAGCCATCTCTTGATCCTGAGGCTCTGCAGCATTACCGGCCTGTATCAAACCTTCCATTCTTGTCCAAGATCCTTGAGCGTGTTGTCTTTTCACGATTATCAGACTATCTGCTGGAGAATAATCTCTTAGATAGCCGTCAGTCAGCATATCGGCCGCATCATAGTGTTGAGACCTTACTAGTTAACTTATCCAATGATATTTTAAGAGATATGGATGATGGAAAGATTACTGTTCTCTTACTGCTTGATTTATCATCAGCATTTAATACTGTTAATCATACGATTCTGGTGAATACTTTGAAGTCATTAGGTGTTGATGGTAAAGCTCTTGAGTGGTTCAAGTCATACTTATCTGAAAGGTTCCAGGTTGTTTGTGTTAATAATGCAAAATCTGATCCTGCTCCATTAGACTGTGGTGTCCCACAAGGAGCTGTCGGGGGCCCAACGCTTTTCTCGATTTATCTGACTGGTTTGAAAGAGATTTTACATTGTCACTGTTATGCTGATGATATCCAGATATATACATCATTTCTACCTACCCCAAACCAATGTCGTTGACATCATTCAGAAACTTGAGGCTTGCATCCATGATATCAAAAAGTGGATGAGCTCGCATTCATTGAAGTTAAATCAGGAAAAGTCAGAGTTGTTATTTATTGGTTCAAAGGTTCTACTTGACAAGGTTAGTCTTCCTTCTTTAACGGTTGACAATGATGTGGTTATTACTCCATCTAAATCATGTAGAAATCTTGGAGTATTATTTCTTTCTACAATGTCCATGTCTGTTCAGATCTCTGCTGTCTGTAAATCTGTGAGATCAGTTACGCAATTCGGGCATCATTCGCAAGTATTTAACTCGTTCAGCCACAGAAAAAATAGTTCATGCTCTTCATCCCGACTTGACTTTGGCAATGCACTTCTATTTCAGCTACCACAATCTCAACTTTCACGGTTACAAAAATTGCAAAATTCAGCAGCCAGCATTGTTACCCTTACCAGGAGAAATACTCACATTACCCCTGTTTTGTCCTCATTGCATTGGTTACCTGTTGAATCTCGCATTGTATTTAAACTATTACTATTTGTTTTTCATTGCATACACGGATCTGCCCCAGAGTGCAATGTTGATTTACTGGCATTTTATAATCCTTCTAGATGTTTAAGGTCATCCGATTGTAGATTGCTTGTTGTTCCAAAAACGAAGAAATCATGGGGGGATCGGTCATTTGCACATGCTGGACCTTACCTGTGGAATCAGTTGCCTCAAGCTATCCGTCACATATCGAATGTTGGCTCCTTGAAAGTTACCCTCAAGACTCATTTGTTCATGACCATTTTCCAGTAGAATTGTATGATGTATATTTTTTTCATTATCATTATAGTGTCATTCATTTTCATGTGCATGTTTCTGTAAGGATTTTTATATTTCATAACTTACTTCTACTGCGCCTTGAGCACGTTAACTATGTGGAACTGGCGCATTATAAGTAAATACCTTGTATTATTATTATTATTATTATTATCATTATTATTATTATAATGTATATATATATATATATATATATGCATAATCAAAGGGTTTGTTTGCAAAAACCGATAAGTCCATTTTTGAAGATTTTGAAGTACGATCTCTGTCATAAAGTACAAAATAATACCTTTTAAATGATATATTGGTCACTACATATAAAGGTATATTTTTGAAGTTATGGTCAAAAGAAGCAAACATTTTCTTATTATTCTCTTTATTTTTCTTGACCTTTAATTGCAAATATCTCCATTTGGCAAATATGGGCTTATCGGTTTTGCAAACAAACTCTTCATATATATAAATATACATATATATACTGAAACGTCTGCGAGCAGTCATTCCTCTGTCACACCTATACATAAAGATAATGCAGCACCCACAACGTACGATGCCAAGCCCGCTTCACCTTATATATATATATATATATATATATATATATATATATGATACACGTGTTGTCATTTGTTGCAGATAGTGGGAGAATAAACACACAGCATAATATACATGTTTGCAGTTATAGTTTAGGCACTCGTCACTATCAAAGAAAAACATCACAGATCTCCTTTTGACATCATTAATGCTCTGTGTGCCATAGCTGCACATTAATCTCCTGTACACAGGTTTATGCTTGAAATCTGTGCAAGTTTGACTCGTTGGCATGGAAAAGATTAACAACACCGCGGTGAATCTCAGGCCATGCAGGCTGTGAAAGAAACGGGGGAAACTGGAAATAGGTAAAGTGAAAATGGGAGAGCAGAGCTACTGGAGCTGCTTTCATTCCTTTGTGCTTTACACCATCAGCCATGGGAGCCTTCCGAATTAAAATATACATGTATTACTTTGACATCCACCCCCCCCCCCCCCCCCAAGAAAACAAAACGTCACATGATTCCATTATTCCCATTTAACAAACATTTTCACAAGCAATTCCGTAAAAGGAGACATTAAGATGAACACGCATCTGAATTTTCTTATTATGTAATCAATCGTAAAATCGACCGAAGAAATGGCTTAGAACAGCGATTGCGTAAGGACGATTTGAGGATTATCATTAACCAATGCACAAAATTTGACATTTGAATTACATGGGTTGTATGTTCCCACATTTGTGTCGATTAAAAGTCAGTTAAGTTAACACACCATGTAAGCAGGCACTCGCAACTAATATTGGAGACGGCAAAAACAGCAGGAAACAAAGAAAATATCACTATCACTGAAGAAAATGCAAGCGCGTGATTTCAATAGTTTTGTCCTTTGTGATCTCAGAAATATAACAGATGCAAATTAAAAGTCAATTAAGTTAACACACCATGTAGGTAGGCACTCGCGACTGATCTTGGAGACGAAAAAAAAAAACAGCATAAGAAATTATTAGTATCACTGAAGAAAATACAAACTTCAGATTTCAATTACTTTGTCCTATGTGATCTCAGAAATATGACAGACATGACAGATGTGAAGTCAGTCAAGTTACAACACCACGTAAGTATAGGCGCCCGCAACTAATCTTGTAGACGACAAAAAAAGCAAGAAAATAAGATCAATATTTAGATTCAATCTGTATCATACTGGTATTACCATCCTAATATGCTATTGAGCTTCAAAATGGATTCTTGAGGACTCTGCCCATGTTCATGTCGTGAGACTAAGCAACTGGGTGCACGTGATGGCAAGACACAACTGTAATGCCCACTCCTTGTCAGTGCATTATAAGTGTAACAGAATAGAGTGCTTGATTATAAGGTCTCTTGAACTTCTACAGCTTTAAAACAAACGAATAGACAGGATATTTGATAGCAACTTGAAAATGTCAATCATAAATTACACTTGACTGCTTGAATAGAGTAAATGTACGATCATTGTAAGTATATTAATTTCACCAGTGTTTTTGTATCTGTTAAACAATTTAGAAGAATAGAGTATCATGTGTCGCTATGATGTGGTCAATGAATTATAGATTTTTATCTGAGCATTGTTTCGATTATCGACCACATCAGCAGCGTGGGTTAACAACATCACCTATTCACAAAGCTTTCGGTTTCCAACACGGACTGCAAACCACATCATATTCTTCTTTATACATAAAGTTAACTGGCTTACTCAATGTCTATGAAGAATTTAGAATCTCGCCGAAGACTTTTTCACCATAATCGTGGAAGGGTGAATTTTTGATGATGTTACAATTATTGTGGTAAACGTTAAAAAAGGCAACATGGCAAACGTAAGGACAGTTCAACGAATTGAGATAATCGATCGGTGCTAGGTAATAATGTCAGGAGGGTAGAATATCAAAGGTAAGCCTTAATAATTGTTTTGTTTTGTTTTTTTGTTCGCTTTATTTGCGATCTGAGAAGATAGCTGGATAGCCCATATTCAGCTGTACTATAGCTGGTCTTCCTTGGGGTACAGCCGGATGTGAGCACTGGGACCATCTCACCGGGTTACCCTGCTCTTTGCGATTAATAACTGAAGCGGGATCTTTTACGCGCATTAGTTGAGACTCTCACACACACGAGACCTCCATTTTATGTCTTATCTGAGGGACAGAGTGTTTTCGCCTCTTACTATAGAGGGACGGTATGGTTACGCATAACATCGCTCAGTTAGACGCGGAAATCGAACCCGGGTCCCGAGCTACGAGACGAGACGAGACGAGACGAGCTACGAACTGATCCAAATCACCACTCTTTATGTCAGGGGTTTAAAAAAAGATATGAGAGGTTAAAATGTCAGAGGTAAAGATATATGAGGGGGAAAAGTCACAGGTCAATTATACAATACGAAATCATCCAGGTTGATCGTTTTTGTTAAGAGTAAGAGAGAAGACAGCGCGCCATACAGTCTGCAGGTGATGCATTCACTTTAATATTAATGTCGTAACTGGCCTTCAAAGATGAAATCGAAACCTAAATTTAAAGGACAAGTTCACCTTCATAAACATGAGGATTGAGAGAATGTAGCAATATTGGTAGAACACATCATTGAAAGTTTGAGGAAAATCAGACAATCCGTTCAAAAGTTATGAATTTTTGAAGTTTTTGAGCAGTACCCGCTGGATGAGAAGACTACTGCAGTGTATGAATAACTTAGATATCACATGCGTACAACAATATAAGGAAAATATAAAGAGAATTTCACAAAATTCCATCTTTTGAAAAAAGTACACATTCCCCTGACTCGTTACCGACAAATGTTATGGGTAATATTATTCCCCCTGCCTTTAGAAAGAGGCAAGTCAAGTGCTCTTTTATTATGCGAAAAAAGTGAAAATATGTTGAATTTTCTTTTACATTTTCTTTATACTGTTGTACGCATATGACTCACAAGCTGCAGTAGTCTCCTCATCCAGCGGTTCCAACACAAAAATTTAAAAGATTCATAACTTTTGCATCGATTGTCCAATTTTCCTCAAACTTTCACTGATGTGTTCTACTAATATTGTTGCATTTTCTCAATCCTTATGTTTATGAAGGTGAACTTGTCCTTTAAGGAAATGAGGTTTAACAGGTGGAGGTTTAGCAAATGTCCTTTTTAGACTATGCTTCATTCATTTCTTTACCGTAAAAAAGATATAGAAAAACTGTCCTCAACTACACGCCTATAGCTGTTATATAAAATGTACATAACGTCATATGGGTTTTTGCGTGGTGTGTGTGTGTGTGTGTGTGTGTGTGTGTGTGTGTGTGTGTTCTGGGGAGATTTGCGCTACTGACATAAAGAAAACTCAGCATATTGAGAAGAACTCCAAATTTTGAATATAATTCCTTTGATATTCTTCAACTTTGCAGTTTATTAGTGGTTTGCAAGAGTTTATGTACAATAATTATTGGCCCTGGGTGACTAGTTTGTTTGTCTGTTTTTTCTACATCTGACATATTTGTCTCTGACATTTTTATCTCTAACATTACTACCTCTGATATCATCACTTCTGATATGTTTACAGCTGACATTTAACTCTGATTTTCTTTTACCTCAAATATTTCTACCCCTTAAATCTTTACTTATGATATTTTAACCTCTGACTTGTTTACCGCTGACATTTTTACCTCTGCCATATTTTCTTATGGCAATTCTTTACCTGTTATATTTTTACCATTTTATTTGAAGAGCTCAATTCCAAAAGGCGCTGAGTCCATTTTTCATCAAAATTGAGATCTCTCCAACACGATACACACAACACATAACACAATATTGGATATCAATGATGGAATATATATTATGCACTTTCAAAGTACCCTCTCCAGCCCACTCTTGAAAGCATGCAACGGACAGATAAAAATTGACATGATGCTCTGTGAACAATTATCAAACTAACCGTACGTGTCTTTTGGAAAGTACACTCATGTAATTTTTCAGCATAATTTTGCATTTGATTATTATGATCGTTTGATTTCGATGTATTCCCCAAAATTCCTTACTTTATACGCTGGGGAATGATATGTCAATTCAATTCAATTCAACTTCATTTCCACATAATCATTAAAAGGATACAAAGGATACATAAAATGTGATATAAGGAACATCAATTGGAATATACAAACTAAAAGAACAATACACATAAGATACCATATTCACCAAAAAGGTGTTTCAACAAACACAAAGTGAATTACAAAGAAAGGAAATAACACCATAATGCAGTGGCGGATCCAGGAATCTGTAAATGGGGGGGGGGGGGGGGGGGGGCGGCGCAACCAATATTTCTGTTGCCACTTCCGGGTTTCATTTCATTTCCTTTTGTTTTTATTTCTTTTGTTTTTAACGAAAAATAAAGGGGGCGTGCGCCGGTTGCGCCCCCTGTGGATCCGCCACTGTGATGGATGATTTGTGGAGGGATCATGTCATTGTCCCACCTTACTGAGAACCTAATACCACAGAAATGGCAAGAACATTTAATACTACAGAATGAAACGGTGATAAAATAAGCTTTGAAGCGGCCATCAACACAGGCTGATGGTTATGATGCTCCTTACGTAACATCATGACAGCATGCAGCACAAAGAAACATACATAATTATACCAGGCCTACTAGAATAATCAATAGACACGCACTGCCAATGCTCTTTTTAATAAAATAACTCTAAATATACATTTGTCATTACAAGATATCTCTGATTTGTTTATCGCTTCCCACTGGATGCTGTCCTGATTTATCAAATCACAAGTTCACTCCCCCTCCCCAGGAGATATATATATATATATATATATATATATATATATATATATATATATATAGGCGTGCCTTGTTTTCCTCCGACTTAGATTGGTTGAGGAGCTCGGGGGAGATTACAAGTCAGCAGAGGAAAGAAAACTATCCGAGTTACGAGTAATTGTATATATAATGATTGCTCTATTCATGGATCTTACTTGGTAAGGTTTGTGGTTCGAAACACTGGTTTCTGTCAGAGCAGATATACAATACATCGACTTTACTGTATGACAGTTATTGCAATATCATTTGGAAAATAATCTAATAAGATCTAATAAGTCACACATTTCTATTTCAACAGACAGCAGTTATAAGATTTGCAACAACAAAAATCGTCATGATGATATCTCACAAACGGATCCTCTCAATAGTTGAAACATTTTCAAGATACATAATTTAAGAAAAAAAAACTTGAATGATATTCATGTATAAAAATATCATTGCAAAGACCTCCCTTGAGTCATTTTTACATTGGGTTTTTTTTTCACAAGGTAAGTTGTGTTCATACCCAACACTTTTTGCAACAATTATCCACTCGAATAATGCTAAGATAATAGCACACAAAGCCCTCTAGACACCATGGACTTGATATATAATGGAATTCATTGCCAAACTATGCCAAACAGACAAACCTTCTAACTTTCTTGAAAAGAAAATTAAAAGAAATGTGATGAAGTCAGTATGTAATGTAATAAGTTTATATACGTATATCGTGTATGCCTTGATCCAGCTTTATAGGGAGACATTGTGTGGATAAGCAATGTCACTAGGACTTCTAAAGCATGTGATTGAATGGGATATGATATAGTTGAACACGTTAAAGGACAATTCCACCTTCATATACATAAGGATTGAGAGAATGCAGCAATATTAGTAGAACACATCAGTGAAAGTTTGAGGAAAATTGGACAATCCGTTCAAAAGTTACGAATATTTTAAGTATCTGCGCAGTCACTGCTGGAAGAGAAGACTACCACAGTGTATGATGTCACATGCGTACAACTATATAAGGAAAATAAAAAGAGAATTTCACAAAACTTTACTTTTTGAATAAAGTGCACAGTTATTCGACTTGCTACTGACGTATGTTAAGGGTAATATTATTCTTTTTGCCTTCTGAAAGAGAGAAGTCGAGTGTTCTTTTGTTATGAGAGAAAAATGGAAATATGTTGAATTTTCTTTATTCTTTCTTTATATCGTTGTACTCATGTGACATCACAAGCTATAGTAGTCTTTTCATCCAGCCGTGACTGAGCAGAAACTTCAAAAATTCATAACTTTTTGACGGATTGTCCGATTTTGCTCAAACTCTCACTGATGTGTTCTACTAATATTGCTGCATTCACTCAACCCACATGTCTATAAAGGTGAACTTGTCCTTTAAGGAAGCACAGATTGTCTCCCTAAGGTCGTGTGTCTCCTTATGAGCACAAAGTTCCCCTAAAGCAGGATCGATGGGTATACACCTGTTATTACATATATACAAACATGTATTCTTATTTCCTTGTGTGAATTAAGTAATCCAATTCGTTATATATTTCACCCCTAAGTTTAACATAACGACCTTTTATATACACCCTCCCCCCCCCCCCCCCCCCGAACATGCGGGTGCACGAGACGACACTGTTGGCACGAGTCACACAGCCCACGATATTCATACAACCCATGAGTTATGCAGCCCACGAGTTGTTAGACCTCACGAGTCACAGCCCCATGAGCAAACACTTTGCATAATAAAGTCCCATGAGCAACAACACTATACAATAGTAAATTACGAATTATTATGAACTCGACACAAGGCACAAGAGGTCCATAAGCTCGGCACGGCAAGTTCGTCAGTAGGCAAATAAGGCCCGCAATCTCGACATACCGAAAGGTCAACAAGCTCGGCAGGATGAATAGTACCAACTACAAACCAAGGATACTTGGGTATTTGTGCGGGGTATCCCGATACTGAGTAACGACATAAGAAAGAAAATATTATGTCTCATGCATTTGCCATCAGTGGCGGATCCAGGGGGAGCGCACCTGGTGCGCGCCCCATTTTTTTCTTTTTATTTTTGTTATACTAAAAGAAATGAAAAGAAAAAATGGGGAGGGGTGTAAAGGTGCCCCCTCTTTACGGAACTCGTGGATCCACCCTGTGCCATAGACCCCTTTCCCCCAACATCAAGCTCTTTGGCTACATTACTTGTGGGTGTTGAGCTCATGGGGTGACACCGTACACGTACCTATGCCTCCTGTATTAAATTTTCTACCAGACTAAAACTCTGTTATTAAATCATGATTTTCATCCTGTTGAATTTAATGACCGTATTATATATGCACATCATTAATGACATATATTTTACTATGATTATCCGATGCTTTCCCTGGGAGATAAGGGCTTTAAGTGTCAATATATTCATTATTTACGATTCGTAAAGTTATATATCATGATATATCATGAATGCTATGAAAACTACACTGAACATAGAGGAATTTAATACACAAACAGTAAGAAATTTACGTGTTTCTATGGAATGTACAAATCTTCCCAGCTTTTTAATGACGTCATTAACAATACTGAAATGTGTAAAGGAATCACAGCATCTCTAGTCCATGGATATTAGGAATGTTATCGTAAATAGCGGTATCTATTTGATCCTCAGGGTTCTTAAAGATATGAAGATTTGTTCCAGGAGAATGTTCACCTTCAAAAAAAGACGTGGCGGGTTGTATTTTGTCTATGTTAGCATACTGATCTTCGACGTTTTCGTCAGTACGTGTTTCAAGAATGAGATACCCATTTTCATCCAACTCGCTTTCTTCTCTTTTCTTGCTTGAGTGTATTGAAACAGAATATTGAGAATCGTTGTGGTCCATCGCAGGAGGGTCACTTGTATCATTTCTATCAATAGACGGGTAGTCTTGGCCATCTGGTGGTTCTCTGATGGGTGTGGACTGACTGCTAGTAGAAAGGGTGTCTTCGTGAAGTGACCTTTGAATGTCCCCACATCTGGCTGCGTTGTCAAAAGGTCTGGAATGAGTGGATATGTCTCTGAGTGCCTGTCCAATTGTTGCGACATGGTTGAAGTCACAACTCTCCGACCTTTTAAAGCTTTCTGGAAGTTCGTCATTTGTGACTCTGACTTGACTTACATTTAAATTCAGGTAGAGGTTTTCCTCAATGTCTTTTTCAGTCGCGAAGGCTCTCGATTTAACAAATTTGGCGTCTCTTTGCCTCTTCTTTAAAATTCCTGACATATCCGTGTATTGCTCTTTCATGGCATTGGCTTTTGTGATTTGACACTGCGAAAAATCTTCACCATTTTGGTGTTGGACGTCTTTGGGAAACGGGGAAATAATGTTCGCTGGACTAGGAGAATCTCGATTGTTGATCATTCCTGCCTTAAGGGGGTTGTCCTGTTAAGAAGAACAGCGAGTTAAGATAGTATGATGCTGTAGGGTTTTGATTGCTGACATTGTAAGAGTGTTAATATCGCCCTCAAGTAAAAAAGAAGAAAGAAATGGCGTTACGACACTTGGTTGCAACTTTATTTCTAATTAAGGGAAACGTCTTCACTGTAAACAAAATCTCGTCATACTATGATAAATAACTCGTCCTGCCGACTAATTTACTTCGTCCTGCTATTTTTGACAGGCTGGACGAATATGAACCAAAGGCGTAACCATGTTCGACGAAAAAATATTGGTCAAGCGAGTACAAACAATTTGTTCTGCAGTCGACACCACGAAACATCATAGCTGGACGAATAGAACTCGTCGAACGTCACCCTCCCGCTCGCTCTGAGCGTGCGCGGTCGATATGATATGCAAATATCAGGCACGCGTATTTGCGAAATCTGAAATTAATCAACCGCCCTCTGATATCGGATATGAATTGTACGTTTACACAGCCCCGTCGCTGTGCGATAGTAAAGTAGCGACAGGATTGTACGTATGTTTGTGCACGAGATCGTGATTACGCTGACAACCTGTAACCTCTACTAAAACGACGCTCATTATCAACTAGAAACCTACTTTGGAAGGCACCCTATGCCAGAAGGACTACGCAGTTCAGGAAGTAATGTTTGTTCTTATTACGGCTATATAAGCATTGAAATGGTCATCCTTGGGCTATGTCAGTTACAGTGACGTAGTGAGCCCCGGACACGGTGCATCTTGTAATTTGTATACACTGTAAAAAAAAAATAGTCCAGTTGACAAAAAAAAAAATAGTCCAGCTGGTGTCTGTATCGACCAATATTTATTAGTCATAGTCTAGTCCTTGATAAGAAAATCTAGTCCTGCTGTGATGTCTGAATCGACTAATTTTTTTTTCGTCAAGCATCTTGACTAATTTTCTTTAGTCAGACGGACTAAGAAAATCTAGTCCTTCTGTATGTGGTGTCTGAATCGAGTAATTTTTTTCGTCAAGCATCTTGACTAATTTTCTTTAGTTAGACGGACTAAGAAAATCTAGTCCTACTGTGGTGTCTGAATTGACTTTTTTTGTCAAGCATCTTGACTGATAAGAAATGGTCAAGCTGTGCCAGACTGGACTACTTTCTTTTTATTCAATCTAGCAAACATCTTACTAACAACAATTAGTCCTGCTGGCCTTTATAAAGATCTTTTGACCCACTTCACAATGGGCCCGATGTCCCATGCGAACCTGCCACGTATGGTCTGCAGGATTGCCATATCCTAATGTCATAACACACAGCTCCGGGTGGGCCGGGGGCACTCCCTTTGATGTGATGGGAGTGTTGAACAATCATAACAACAATTCAATTCGATTCAGTTCTATTCAATTCAATTCAATTCATGTTTTAGATGTTCAAGACACCTTTTTCACCAGCATCGCGTAATGTGTTGCCATGCATTTTCATATTCAATATAGACGAATAAAACGAATTGAATTGAATTAAAATTAATCAAATTGAATTGTTGTTATGGTTGTTTAATACTCCCATCACATCAAAGGGGGTACCCCGGACCACCTGGAGCTCTGTGTTATGACTTTAGGATAAGCCAATCCTGCAGATTATTATATGTGGCAGTTTTTCATGAGACATCAGGCTCATTGTGCAGTGAGTCAAAAGGTCTTTACAAAGGCCAGCAGGACTAATTATTTTTTCCTAGGTTGACTAATAAAAAACAGTCAAGCCTGGCACAGCTTGACTAATTTTTATCAGTCAATATGTTTGGCGAAAAGAAAAAAAAATAGTCAATTCAGACACGACAGCAAGACTAGATTTTCTTAGTCCGTTTGACTAAAGAAAATTAGTCAAGGTGCTTGACGAAAAAAAATTAGTCGATTCAGACACCACAGCAGGACTAGATTTTCTTAGTCCGTTTGACTAAAGAAAATTAGTCAAGATGCTTGACGAAAAAAAAGTAGTCGATTCAGACACTACAGCAGGACTAGATTTTCTTAGTCAAGGACCAGACTATGACTAATAAATATTGGTCGATACAGACACCAGCTGGACTAATTTTTCTTTGTCAGCTGGACTAGTTTTATTTTACAGTGTTTCTATATAGTGCAGTGTTTCTTTCTAGCTCAAAGAAGTCTTGATATCAGTGACCTGCACGCGCCCATCATAATGGCTGTCTATCGTTAAAACAGATTTGAAATTCATGTTTTATCGTTCTTTTGAATGGTTATGCGTACATATTCATACAAACACATAATAAGTCACTGTGATATTTGAACATGCTCGAAAATTGTAATTGTTAACTTACACTGGAAACCAGGAACCCGTTTTCACGCACGCATTTTTCAGTTGTTGGAGAGGTATTCTTAGAGCGAATAAACCTGACGTCTCTCTTCATTTTCCTCTCCATTGTTCCTGACATATTCAAGTACTGCTCCTCATTTTCGGTATTCGCAGCCGTGTTTTGCCACTGCGCTTTGTCGTCGCCATCCTGGTTTACGACGCCATGGGGAGGCCGGGGAACCGTGTCCGCTAGATCCCTGGCCATCTTTCCGTTAAGAGTGTGATCCTGTTAAGGATAATGATTAGTAGAGGGTGGCATTCAATGTATCATGCTAATTGCTGTCATTGATTCTTAACTATGGTTCTATGGATAACTAATGCGTTTCACAAAATAAGTGTACTAACGTCTACTTCAAGGATATGTGTACTAGTATTCTCGCCTCGCTTGAAATATGGCGTCATGAGGCTGAAGTTTTAATAACTTCAAAAGCTGATAAATGTGACCCCTGCATCCCAAAGCCAGCAAAAAGTCGCCAGACATGGATTTTTATTTAAGGACAGATTCTGATAGAACAGACTCTATATAAGCTTTAAAATGATATATAACTCAATTCAAAGTTTATTAGGGAAAAATACTTTATCCCAAACTTCCCACAGGAGATATTCGGATCCTGATGGCCAACTACATTCTATGCCATGCGGCAGCAGGGAGAAATACTGCAAGGAGTTCGGTTCGAAAGTATCAACCTGCTATCTCGAATCACGTTGAGTACCTTTGCAGAGTGCAGGTAGCTGTAATACACGCCCTCCTGATCAGGTGTGGCGTCATCAGATCTGTAACCCGGATGCTCCGGCAAAGGTCGATGCACTATGCTAGCGACAGGACTGATAGACTCCAATGGCTGCTCCGGTAGAGGTCGATGCATTATGCTGGCAATTGGACTGACAGACTGCATTGATTGGGCATTTATAGTTGAATCCTCTGGGCGCCTCCGTTTTCTTCGGAGTGAAAAGGATACGAGAACAAAAGTGAAAGGGATCGTTCATAGCTTTGGTTGAGACCTATCTTCAGGTTTCTTACATTTTTTGGTGAGATAATGAGAAACCTCTTATGAAATATGAAAGGGTGAGTGTGTATGTGTGCGTGAGTTTGTATGTTTGCGTATGTGCCTAATCTCCATAAAATAACAATGGACAATGACTGCGAACACACACAAAACACAGACACATGTGCTCGCGCACACACACACCCATAAACACACACCACAAACAAAATTCAATGTTTGTGTCAATAGAAATCAGCGCCCCGGCCAGCGCATCCCGCCCCCCCCCCCCCCCAGACACACGCAAGCACACACACACACACACACACACACACATTCATAGACTGTACAAGAAATTGACAAGCAACACGTAAACACTAACCTCTTTCTGTGATGGTAGCACCAAGCCACGAATGGAATGGCAAGCAGAATGAAAACAACACCCAGAAATGTTCCAAGGGTATAGCTAGTGATCTTGATCTTTATCTCCAGAGGTCCAGAAACTAAAAAAAAAAGTTAAATCAATTAGTTGTCACCATTAGGGGTCGCGGAAGCGGGGGGGGGGGGGAGGAAAAATGGGAGAGGGGCTGTGGCTTCATCTTTGGCTCTTTAAAAAACATACACACATAAACCACATAAAACAAGACAAATCAAAGAAAAAATCGAAACAAAACCCATGACCATCCGATGGATCCGCCCGTGCCCTCCCCGACCATTGCCGACCCGCAGCACTCCCAAACTAAAAAAAAAAAAGAAGATAAATAAGTGAACAGAAAATTTGAAAAAAAAAAAAACATAAACAATGGAACGTGAATCATTGCACTTCAGCGGGGCCTTATTCTCAAATCTCATTCTTGCAAAAAGTATACTAACTATAAACTTTCTCAAAGTTGCATTTCCTATCATTTCTTGTCGCAGGTTAAGATTAATTGTACATCATTATGATAAAGATGTTCCTTTCCTCTGGAGACATGTTGTCACTTTTGTGATGCAAAGTCAAGTAGGCACGAATGTAGGCGTGTATTCATTGGCTTATACCGATATTAACCCATTAGTAAATAAACCACCCGTCTTGTTACTCTCTTAAACGCCCGAAACCACCCATTCGCTTTTTGATAGTTTTATGTCTTACCATAATTGTTTTCATAGAGAATATATAATCAAACAATTTGAAAGAGGTCAAAGATGAACAGAAGTATGTCAAAACTACTTCTGTGCCACACCAGTAGTCTCATCGTAAAGTCTTGATAGACTTTGAATTAAGCATAACTTAGACAAAAATAAGGATGCAGTGAGCTATTTTATAATTTAGACAGATGTCGAAATGGGAGTAATATTGCTGTACCGTCCAGAGAACGATAGACCATCATGTACAGAATCTTCAGTTGTTCAAAGGCTAAGTGACTACATATGCAACAAAATATTTCAGAATATTAAATTAACTAATGAAATATGTAACAATTTTTAAAACAGTATAGTAGATTGCCGTCAGTCTCTCCTCATAATATAGGTCTCTATGTATACATTGACTGTAGCTTTTATACAGGCATGTGTCTACACAGGCATGTTTTCGCGTCCGTGATTGAATCTAGTATATTTTCAACTTCGTTTGTGGCATACCAAAACATGAAGAAAAAAGCGAACGCTTTGGAAAAAAAACACAAGACACACATTAACTTTGATCATACTAAAGAGATTAAAACTATACCACTTTGATGCTTTCACATGTTAAAAAAATGAATTGAAAATTATGATTTCATCAGAACACAAAGCTCACCTGAAGATGTGATATCAAATAGCAATGTCGTCATATCCTGGGTGGGCTGAATCTCATCTATTTATCAAAAGAAGATGGAGAATTTGCAGTGCATACTATATTCTATACGAGATGTCCCCTATACTTACATTTCTTTGGTAGACTACTATTTCTCCATGTCATCATGCATCGAAAACAAAAGTACGCTAATATGTACCCATCATTTGATCAGTAACGTCAAACAACAGTCAGTTCATGTTGATCGAGTGACATAGTGTTTAAGGATGGTTATTGCGGCAAATCCACAGTCCATTCATAATCCCTTTAACACAAATATGAATATGAACCGACATCCTAATCGATGCTCTTAATAAGATACAGCTAAAAGGCAGCAATTATTCGTACTCTTTTTTCGTAACATTACCAGACTTCTTAATAAATGCTTTATTGATCGTCACGAGTTTACATCAAACCAAATCGTTAACGGAGAAAAGCCAAATGTAAGAGCCTCATATCATAAGCAACGCTTGACTAAAATGGTGAACTCCAAACAAATTGAATTATGTTGAAATTTTTTATCTAAATGTCGTTTAGTAAGAGTGCATGTGAGATGGATATAGTGTGCCTGCATATCATTGTGGTCGCGCCTGTCAGTTTGCATTAGGTCGGAACTACGGTTTGGGCATTTAAGAGAAGCATGAGGATATACCGTGGAGGCCTCATGGATAACTATCTGGAGCTTAGAAATTTGCTTTGATTGAAAGCATTGTTTAGGGAGAAGAAGAGAACAAGATACCAGGTTTCCGTGAAACCAGTGTGATTTACCAGTCGGAACAATTTTTCACTCGGTGTGTATTTCTTCAGTAATGCCTTGACAGAATGACCTGCACAGTAGTGGTTATCGTGTTCGGCCAAAAACGCGTCACCTTGCATGTTTCTGATTGACTTTGTTTATTTTGTTTTTTCTAGGTGAACGTCGGTTTTAGTGGCTAGTCAAACAGAAGTATTAAAGAATATAAGTCTCTTAGGATAATGCATTTTGACATTGTGTCAAATTATTATTTGTAACAGCTAATTTAAAAAAAAATGAAGAAAATCACTTGCAAAAAATGGGAAAGCCACAGTTATCAAGCAGTAATCTGCTTATTCTTTTCTTGTACTCATTATACTCATTCGTATGAGATGCATAACGTTAACAAATCAGTTGCAACTGGCGAAGGGGTTGACAAGATGTTGTCAGAGGAAACTGTAAAAATAAACACAATACTTACTTAAAGTACTGTATGCATTTTGCGTAGTCGTTGATGTGTTGTTTGGATCATCTATCCATACATTATCTGTAATCAATTAAACTTATAGATATAAACCTTTAGCAATCGACCTGTGCAACATAATAGCCCCAATCCCATTCTTTTATAGAACTATTATATGGAAATATGAAACACTTTTGTTACCCGCAACATACAATTGCACCTTTTCATTTCTGTGAAAGAAAGGGATGTGTTCGTCAGGTATTCTGAATGGTTGGTAAAAATACACAATGCTTATTCACTTCCAGGTCTACGAAAGTGAAGACAGAGAGCAAGTACTCATCAAACTGCAAACATTAATCACGAAGAGATCGATGAGTCTATAGTTATGAATTATATGATAACAACAAAATTACGAATCCCCAGCTCTTCATTCGCACATGATTGTGAAATGCCATTAGTTTTTGACATGGTAACGCTGACAATCAGCCCATCACATTTTCCTCTTTCTATGTTCAGAAGTGCAAATTGTGACTGGCATTTTACAGAAGCTGTGAAGTGATATAAAAACCTCTTTTGATTTAACAATGTTTAATAGAACTCTCATTTATCATACTTGTGGTAGCTGTAATGAATTTGTTTTTGTCACCCTGAGTGTGCAGCTGAAAGCGATTAAAGTTCGTGATCTCAAACTTTGGCAGGAACATATCATTTATCATTCCAAATTACCGCAATGGGTGAAAGAATACACACTTTATTTTACTCACATTATCAATAAAGCTCAGAAGCGATTCAAGTAAATTTACCAAAATAAAGATTAAATAGAGCCTTGCTCTTTAAAAAACAATACTGATGCCCAATATTAACCCTCATCTACATAAAAGGATTACTTTTCAGACCTATAGAAAATATAACTTAAGTTTCGTAAAACTATATGCGTAGAATAGACAATACTTTACATTCATTAATTCATTTTTCCCGTTTCCAACAAAAAACATAAAGATATTCTACAGAAATTGAATACATAAATTAAATCACAATACCATCTGTTTCATTTCTGACTGCACGGCATGCCGGGACAGACGAATTCCAAACGGGGAAGTAAGTCGAACGTCCGGGTATTCCCGCACACTGCAATGTCGGGCTCCCTTGGATGATGAAACCTTTGTCACAGGTAAAAAATATCTCGGACCCAAAGCTCGTTATGTTTGAGTCCCAATAACCATTAGACAAATTGCCGGGATGATCACAAAACCCGGCTGAAGCTACCAATGAAAGCGAAAACCAGAAATTAAACGCTACAAAATACACCAAGTTATTTTCAGGTCATATAATCCACATCTGTTTATCTTGCCGATGTGAAAATTCAACTAATCAAAAATCAGTCAATGATTTTGCTTGATTGAACAAAAAGTGAAGGCGTGAATATTCAAGGAATATAGCTAAACATTTTTTTTTGGGGGGGGGGGGGGGAGGGGGCGCCAATGGTATATTTGCATGCATGACTGCAAGATAATAACAAATGCAACAGATTTTGAAATTGAAAGCCGTTACATTTAGTCCGATATAGCAAAAATCCAATCAGAACAATCAATATCTTAACAGTTTCATGGACTTGTAATTGTTTCTAAGTTACTTGTATTACTCTTGTATTACTGTGTGATACAACAAATTTTGAAATCCTGAAGTAGAGAAATACAGTGTATGTTGTGTATAATGCAGTTGTCTCTGTATAATGTTTTGCTTTTGTTTTTGTGAACGTGAATTGTGTTATGAAATAGAAGGAAATTCGAGTAAAAATGAAACTAAAAAAGTATGTCTAATAAGCTTATAAGTCCAATAACGTGCATAATTTAAAATATAGGAATCTTAAAAAGAGTTTGCATAACTTACCTAGAAAGTGTCGTGAATTCAAACTGCAAGAATGTTTTGAAATATTACGATTTTTTGAAGCATGTTCACATGATGACTAGAGTTGACATATGCTTACATTCACACATTGTATTTATACTACAAACATAAAAGAGAAAATGTTCAAATAATTGCACTGTACACGTTTTATCTCACCCTGGCATTTGAGTCTGACGGCTTTGTTCTGAGGGCAATCGGTTCTGGTCGATGTACACTCCTTTACATGTGTATACCTATCATAACCTGTATAATGATAATGTAGAATTCAGTTAAGAATTGTACATGTACTTTACCGTTTGGGCATTCATTCGACAAGTTATTGTGAATGACAATGGTGTTCTCTTATTTTAAGGAGAAGAATCTCAAATATCAAACTCGTCTTATTTTAACTGCATGCTGCACCAGGAACTTGGGAGAGAAAATTAGTATTTAGGACGGCAATGATGGGCTTCCCGACACCGAAATACAAAATTTCTGCTTCTTGCTTGGAAATATACGATTATCTGCGATATGATTATCGCTAGTGTCTTTGTTGAAATGGAAATGTCTGTAGTAATGCAATAGTCACCGTCAAGACATGATAGCCGTTGAAACCTGATCGGTGTTGCTGTGCTGAGAGAAGTCTGCGACGCATAATGCTCCGCCGCTGGGAAGCCGAGTTCTCCACAGACCAATTCAGCAGCTTGGTCGTTAAAACCACTGTAGCATACATATCGATCTGAGTCGAGCACCACTAAGCCTTCCAGGGGAGAGGGTCCGCCAATGAGCTTCACCGATGGTACCCCTTGAAAAAGAATGAACAAAGTTATTCAGGTTGCATGTGCATGTCTTTTGAAAATGTTCCTACTACACAGCGTTCGATGTAATCATCGTATGAACATTGTATGATGTAAGGTAATTAATGCTTTACAGCCTATAAAAGTCCATGTCGACGTATATCGGCGCAAATCGATGTCTCTTTTTCTAAAACAAAGTTACCATACGCTGAGTGCAGTGTCCAAATGAAAAGTAAACGAACTGCAGTTCTGAAACTCTTTTTTTTTCCCCGGCAATGTATCTTAAAGATACTGTCTACCATTGGCAGTAGTGATTAAAAAAAAAAGGTTCGAGATATCACATACGGATGCATATGTTTATGTCGGTTATATCACAAAACATCCTACCACATAACAATTTTGCAATGAAGCCTGAAATGTAAGGAGATATCACGATTTTTCTCAATAAACCATAACTGTAGGCGGTTTAGTCTAGAAAAAAAAAATATTATAACGATTGCTCATATTTTGTGTACTACTTAACATTGGTTATACTGATTCAATTTTTTTTTTACATTGGTCGTTTTTATCCTTGACTCACATTTTCGAACTATTTTGAAGCACTAAAGCTGGGTTTTTGTTTCATCTGCAAATGGTAAATAATGCATTTAAATACATAATTGGAACCTTTGTACTGATAGTTTTTCTGGCGTATGGTGGCAGTTTAGACAGAAATAAAACATTCTGAAATGTTTACCGTTGTAGTCTTAAGGTGCAAAAGAAAGGAGTTGTCTTGGCTCTAAAATTAAATTTGCAAAATGACTTATTCAGAAAAAAAATAAAACAATTCTCAAAGAAAAAAAACCACGTACAATTGAAATTCATTCTGAATAATGCATGATTTAGAATACACAAGATGAATGGCAAGTACAAAAAGTGTAAATGATATGAATTTGATTCCAGCTGATACAGCGTGCAAAACCTTTGGTTATTGCTGACTAGTAAATACTGAATATAATATTTTTACATTCATTTTGTTTTCCTTTCTTTAATAATTGACTTCAAGAGAAAACTTGTAATGAAATATTGCAAAATTTACAACCCAGAGCTCGTAAAATAATGTATCCATCATTGTGAAGCACGCGCGTCTCAGTTCCTCTCTGTCTTTCATGATCTCCATGTATTCAAATATTTTAACCTCATTTGAAACTAATCGTGTTTATAAGGCAGGGAAAGGTAAAAAGAGTACCCAAAAAATGAATTCCTCACATTTCTCGAAGCAGGCAGCATGTTGACCTGTGAAATCAGTCCAGAAGGATTCATCGACATCGACACACACACACACACACACATGACTGAAAATGAATGTCATTGAACCTTTTTTTTTTCATCTGTTTTAAACGTTTAGATTTCGTTATTCCGAAGGTTCGTTAATCCGAAAAAGAAATAAGGTTCGTTATTCCGAAGGTCCTTTAATCACAAAGTAGAAAAGGGCTTGTTATTCAGAAAGTGAATTGATAGTATATTGTCACCTTCTCTTCATTTTCGGATCACGGAATCTTCCAAGTAACAGGGTTTTGCTTCTTTTTCTTCTTCTTTTTCCATTTTAGGATTAAAGATCCTTCGGAATAACAAACCTTTCCGAATAACGCCACTTAATGTACTAACAAACCCTTTTTGCCTTTTCGGTTTGACGAACATCTAGGTATATGGAATTTATGTGTGTTTCGGAATAACGAACCTTATGTCATTCAAAGAACTTACGAAATGACGAACATTATCCGTTTTAAGGGGGAGGGGGGGGGAACCGGCTCACAAGGAGTATTCAGTGCTGCAGAGGCATGTCTCGCTGCTCCTTTTTTATCCAAAGGCAACGTCGGCCGCGGAGTAAGGGGCGGGGAGGGCAAGGAAGGAACGTGCAGCCATTGCTATCAAATAATTATACTAAGTCACCAAACATATCTCTTAATGTTACGAAGTGACGAAATAATCAGCACATACGAAAAACACTCTCTTTTAGAGAAAATACTGAATAAACTCGGGATTATCTCTTATATGCAACAGTTAATTTCAATTTCAATTTCAATTTTATTTAGAGTTAGAGATTTTGCTGCTTTCAGCTAAACCGTACAGCAGACAGTCACTTAATTAAACGGGGAATATGTTTGTCAATCAAAATAATAAATTGACACGGAACAAAACTCAATTAGATTTAATATTAACCTTAACAACTTCGCATTATTTTCACCAAACTTAAATAAAATTTAAGTAAATATCTCGTATATCATTACAATATTTGCAAACATCATGGATAAATTAATTTTATTGACCCTTCAGCGAAATCTATAGCTTCCTCATCTCAAGCAACCAATTCGTATATTTCTTTTCTATTTGAATCATTTTGGCCAAGAGCCTTTAACATTATGACGTATCAGAGAGTGAAAATGTGAAGTTACAATATCGTATTTAGGCAACGTTTTATGATCTTCTTTCTCATGACTTTTTTTTTCATCAAATGTTTAAAAACATACGTTGAACTACGGAGACGATCACGTCATAATCATGCCGAAATGATACAGTACTGCCTTATTTCAGACTATACTTTAGAATTCATGAGTGATAATGACGTTCACTTATACTGTAACTTGCTCTCCGTGCCACTGATGTAAGACACATAGGCCTAATCTTTCTCTTTATAACACTATATAAAGACTGACATTGTTCTCCACCCCCCCCTCAAAAAAAAAGATAAAGAAACTGAAATAGATGTATGATAACATAAAATAACAAATATCAATTCATATTCATGAATGCATTAACGTTCATTATTAGACCAACGGCATTGGCACTTACCTTCGTAACACTTGACGCTCATTTTGAACTTCACTGGGTAGTTATATATACCATATCGACATCTTCGTCTGGTGAGCTAATGACAAATGAAGGGATGTCTGGTTGTGATCCTGAATCAGCATCAGGGACGTTTTGTTGGCTATTACATCGCTTATAAAGAATCCCATTATTCTGTTGTTGACAGACTTAATTTCAGTAAAAATTCGACGTCCGCGAGGAGCCTGTACAATCCAACGGTCACTGCTGACGACACATCTTTGATCGCACCACACTTCTCGAACCAGTGGTTCTCCCTGGCAATTTAGAGTTAAATCTGCCGGACATGAAGTGTAAAAAGGGGCACAATGTAATCAAGTGGCAAATGCCTGATATTGAAGGGAGAATATTGAAATTGTGACTAAGTATAGTGGTCCTTCGTCACAAAGTCCGCAACATGTCAATGTTAGGAACTATTCATGGACACTAATTCACCTTATATTTTCTATGAAACAAAAATGGAATCTAAATTCCTTGGCAGCCACTGTGTATGAATTACTACAAAACCTTGGACTGCTTGTATTCTAAATTAGAATTAAGTGAAAGTCAGCCATGATTTCTATCAAATCGCTGATGACTGTTTTAACTTCCTGATGAGTAGTGCCCCGCACACGTTCCGACACCTTGTGAATGGGAAATGGAAAAAACTAAGATGAGACAGAGGGAACAAATATCAAAATGCTATTTAAAATTCATGGTCGATAGTATGCATTCAAACTTCCGATTTGGACATTCAAGTATTAGGAACCTGCGTTTAGATAGACACCCAAAACTTAAAATCAGCCGAGTTGACCCCCAAATTCAGCTATTTTTAGGCCTTCTTATAGGGAAAATTGAACTGTGCAATTCCTAGGATGATGAGAAACATTCCTTGATTGAACAGTTACCTAGGTTTAAATGGCAGTGCCAAATCTATTGAAATTGATAATGTTTCTCTTCTCTCCCTAAGAACAAAACAAAAACTAAATGATGAAGCGGGATTTATAGTGATAGAAGATAGCAAATACTTACACGTCGTATTAGTCAAATAAGGTGCATTAGTTTTCAGCGTTGAGGAGGTGAACATCGAATGAGAAAAGATGAAAACAGCAAACAACCATGCCAGATGTGCCATTTTTCCAAAATGTCAATAACCAACAACTGCTCATAAACCGCACAACTCTGACAAAATAGCCGTGCCCAAAACTAGACATAAAAAGTTTGCATCCGGCAAAGATGTTCTCCGAAGTCTGTAATACGATGAGATCGACTCTCAAAGAAATTATTTTACCCGCTGTGGAGCGATAATGTATTGTCACAGTTGGAAATCCTGCGCCTGGTGATAGCGTGACAGGAAGGTGCCCAAGTGCACGTGATAAGCCTGCGCAACAGGTTACCGCCGAGCCACTCCCTGCATGCGTATGGAAAGGCCTACGTGTAACAAACTGAAAGTATAAGATGCTCATTTCATTATATTGCCATATCGATATCTTACTATAACTTTCAAGGAAGCGAAACAGCGACATGACTAGATGCAAAACAGCAGTGTCATTAAGTTTTTCAATTGATATATCAAGCGGCAAGTCATAGTGCTGTAATTGCATTATGATGTCTAATCTTACTCTTATATCTGTCCCTCTGGCTTTTAAAGAAGTGACTTAATAAAAATAATACAATCATCAAATATCATAACACTCTAGCGTGCCATTTATTCGTGCAATTTGTATGAATTAAGAGCATTTAAAAGAACAATAAATCTCAATGGCTAATGGTCTGCCATACTTCCTATCACGGATTTGATTACGTATTTTTGAGCCGCCTTAATCATTTGATGAGGATGTTTCATTCTGGGGCCTCAAAGTGAAAGAAAGCATGAAGGTAGCAAAAACTACATGATTGTATGTAATGTAAAATACAAATATCTTGCACATATTACTTGCCCAGTGTATTGTCTTAAAGTTTCGACCTCTTTCCCTTGTTTATCGTCGTTGTGTTTATTCTTTTCCACAGCCCGGTTCCTCAGCCCTCATGGCGCCTACTTCGAGGACTTTATCCATTACCCTGAGAAGTTGTACAACGTGTAAGACCACCAACCTCGTACCAACTATGCCCATGCAGTAGGATTGCATTTATAGTTTTACAGTTTGAAGTTCTCTTCTTAGTTCAGTTCAGTTCAGTTTCTTCTGAAAGTTGGCAGATATACTGTCGTTTTGCCAGACGTTTTGATGTCATATTGCAATATTGATAAGAAGAGACAAGGTATTAAACATAATAAGGAAATATAAAATGCCGTTTCCTCCACATGGAAATTCTGAAATCTTTATCTTTGTCGTTGTTGAAGTCGCCCGATCGGAGGTTTGTTCTGTATTAACGCCATTCGACAGTTCGTCGAAAACTATAGTAGAGTACCACTGAACATTGAACATTGAAAATTCTCGGAAGACACCTACAATGTAAGTCGACATTACTTCCTAGCAAAAATCTTTGTCATGGATACAGATTTACACATCCGCATTCCGAGCAGAATAACAACAGGACCTCTGCGTTCGTTTGTTTTACGGTACGCAGTGAACCTGCTATCAAATTCATCACCAGACTGCCAGACGTCCTCGAAGACCACTAACCTCAAGATATCTAACCTCAGTCATATCCCCCGCTCCACTCCTTCATCCCCGTCGCCTTCTGATTCCTGGACCTCGTCATCATCAGCATCATCACTTCTCTGCTCATGTGCTCGCAGGAGTGTGTAACATCAGGTAGGGCACACCGGTCCTTTGCCACAACATTGAAGCCATTCTCCATGTTCAGGACTTGTGGTGGCACATACCATCCCGTCACCAATCTGGAGTGTAGCTCTTTCTGAACATTCAGCATCTGCCACCCATTCCCCCTTTTGGGGTGTACGTACTACTTAGCAAAGTGTTCCTCATCACCATCAGCACGAGTAATATTCCTTGGGGAAGCTAGTCTTTCAATTTCAGGGCCTTATGTCTATGTGGACAACACACATGTTATCTTTGAGAGCTTGGACGAAGCACATTATTTGGGGAGTAGTTTATCTGGTAAAACACTTGCAGGCTTTTAGCCACCTGCTGCCCTTGACTCTTTCCTCTGACCCCGATCAGCTTCAAAGGGTGAAGGATGTCATCGACAAGAAGGCTAACATGCTATTAACCTTTTCATCACACCCTGCATTTCCAAAGATGTTTAAGGAGTATTCAAGATCGACAACGAGCACTAAGGAATAGCAGTGGAGTTCGTCGGAAATCACCTGACCGGAAAAACGACCGAACTATACACGAGACCCTTCACGGTGGGCAGCAGTCTCTTTCATCAAGTGACATTGGTGAATGGCTGGAAATAGCGAGGGACATATCTATGGGACTGGACTACATTCATACTCAATCTCTCCCACACAATAACCTGCTGCCAGCATGAAATCGGAAAACCTTCTCCTCCATTAAGATCAGAATAGTAAATTGCGAGGGAGACTGACTGACTTGGGTTACCTACGTCATCAGACATCACCTATCTACTACCAATTTACAGATGCCCAGAAACAGGACTACATGAAGGGTAATAGTTTTCCTCACATAGCGCCAGAGTGCACAGTGCTCGATGACGAATCATCGATTCAGAGTGATATATTTCAGCTGGGCAGACTTTTGAAGAAAATGTTGGTGATGTATCCTGTATCCAAGAGCTTTCCAGGCTTTGATAACTTTGTACCCAAGACAGTCATTACTGAGGAGGTCGTCTATGGCAGCTATAAAGAGATTATGAAGAGCATTGATAATACGGTCATTTGACGGCAAGCACCATAATAGGTCTCCTCGTCGGCAGAGGGCGGGCTCTCCACCCACTCCCCTACCCGTTCGTCAGTACGTCACCTCCTTTCATCCATTCCTCTGAGGAGATAAGTATAATGTCTTTTAATAATGTATCCCTGTACTTATCAAAATTATTTCTGTCTAAAATTATATGTTGCTTTCTTACGATGATACTTATGCAAATTGTACCTTTGCCATCACTGAAGTCTAGCAGTAACTATTTATTCACAAGTTTTCTTTGCCATGTTGTTCTGAATTTGGTTACATGATAGTTTAGACAAATGAATGTAGTCAATGGAATGGCCAGGGATATGTGTACATCAGCGACAACTGCTTAGTGGAATAATGGAATACAGTTAGTTTCCTCTCTTAACTTATTGAAAAAAAGTCAGAGAGTTTTTCCTTTATTTCAGAGTGCATGATATTCCTCTTAAATTTTCTTTCACAGATGTTGAGATTTCTCCGAACTCTTCTCTTGACCTGTTATAGGCTTATCTAGAGCATCACCCTGCATTTCAACGTGAAGACGACCGTGAATTTAATGGCAAACTTACCAGGGTGGCACTAAAATTGCGGTCTCTCTGACAGAGAACGGGGGGGGGGGGGGAGAGAATAGAAGAGAGAGAGAGAGACTATGGAGACAGATAGAGAGAGATTATGGAGAGAGGGGGGGAGAGATAGACAGACAGACAAACGCACATACATCACACATGCATGACAAGAGGGGATGGGAGGGGGGTTTCAAGTGAGGGAGGTAAACCATGACTGGGTGTTTTGACGCAGTAAAATCCCTAAGCCATCTTGCAGTGATAAACTTCTGCGTGCTTTTTGACGGGGTAAGGGGACTCGAGGAAGAAGGAACGGGGCCCAGAGAGTAACATACATTTACTGCATCATTTCGTTTCGCCAAGTTTCAGTTTGTACTTTTCGTTTTCATCTGTTTTGAAGTTAAGATTATCTTCATCTTAAGAGAAGGAAAAGAAAAGAACAAATCTATAAAACACTACAAACTTAGTTTCACCTGTGACACTGTAGTCAAATTAACCCTAGAAACAAAAATTGTAATTAATAGAGTAGACATTGCTTTACAATATCTGAATTGTAAAACAGGTGATTTTTCAATGTAAATCCCTTGAGAAGTATCCAGAATTACACTTATATACGCTCACGCCCCCTTATTAGAAAAAAAATGGATATTTTCAACGTTGCAGTTCTTCTAGAGCATTGTAGAGTGCATGGTTTTAAAAGAATGGTTCTGGCAATACAGCAAATACACTTTCATATAAATCAAAAGTCATAGAAATGATACAAGAAGTATTGCTTTACAAGATCTACACAAACAAGAGGGTGCACATTGAATGGTTACCCTGTGCGATGTGCCGGAAATATAGCCTAAACCTCATGGCAATATAGAAAACATGCAATAGGCCTTATATCATATAACACGAATATGTTCCAAACGTCATGCTTTCAAATATTTAATCGTTCCGTATAGCAAAGGTACGTTTGTTTTCAAGAAATGCAATGCAATTGATAGAGTAGATATTGCTTTACAATATCTGTATTGTAAAAAGGGTGATTATTCAAAGTCAATCTCTTGAGAAGTGTCCAAAGTTACACCTATGCTCACGCCCCCTTATTACAAAACAGGGATATTTTAACGTAAACACAGCTCTTCTAGCGTACATGATTTTAAGAATAGTTCTGTCAATATACAGCAAATACTCAGATAATGAAAAGTCAAGAAAAATGATACAGGAGGTATTGCTTTACAAGATCTACACAAACAAGAGAGTACACATTAATGGCAACCCTGTGCGATGTGCCGAAAAATATGAAGAGTTTGCAAAAACCTATAAGTCCATATTTGTCAAATGGAGATATTTGCGATTAAAGGTCAAGAAAAATGAAGAGAATAATAAGAAATTTTTGCTTCTTTTTAACATAACGTCAAAAATATACCTCTATATGTAATGACCAATATAATATCATTTCAAAGGTATTATTTTGTGCTTTATGACAGAGACTGTAATTCAAAATCTTTGAAAATGGACTTATCGTTTTTTGCAAACAAACTCTTCATATCCTACCCTCATGGCAATATAGAAAACATGCAATATCATATAACGCAAATATATGTTCCAAAGTACATGTTTTCCAAATTCGATAATTCTTTTTAGCAAGGGCACTTTTGTCTTCAAGAAAATGCAATGTAATTATGATTGATAGAAGAGACATTGCTCTACAATAAAGCTCCTTGTGAGGTGCCCAAGTTACCCAATAAACCCCGCCGTCCCCATATGCAAAACACGCATTATGCCAACATGAGTATTGTTGTCCTAAGCGTACTCCTACAGTTACCACTAATTTGCATTTTATGCAAATTGTATCCCAATTTGTATGACCAATAATTGGAAAAGGCATCCATCGTGTTCGTTGACCTGGAAAATATAATTTTATACATTTAAATCTTTCAAATCGGATATTGGAAGCCGAGATTTATGAATGTTCTCATTAGAGGTGCTAATTTGTATATTATGTAAATTTTGCAATTTTGCCACACTGGATTTTGGGGACTTTTAGTATAATGTTCAGGAGACCTCAAATGACTTGCACTGCAGTATTCCTACTATCAGTGGTGAGTTACCGTCACCCCTAAAAACCGCTAGATTGACTGGACATTGAGGTCAGGGAGAAAAATCTCCTTGGTCTCTTTTGCGCTGTTGCGCTGTTTTTAATAGCGCCATCTACGACAGTATGCCATGTATGTTATGTACACTGGATCATGGATTTATGTACAATGTGAATACTGTACGTAAACTGTACGCATTTAGGCCGGCGAAAAATTCCGTGAAGATGGCGAGTGTATGGAAGCTGACAAGCGCCGCTGTTAGGCGGCAAATAAATCTCCAAAACACGCAATCATGCCGAACGTTTGTGTTATCATCTGTTACCAGGGTGTCAAACCCATCAGAGACACAAATAGAAGAAGTGAAAGACAAGGGGGTAAGGAGCATATACGTCTTGTCATGTGTCCGGTATCTAGCAAGAACACTTAGAATTTAGCTCTACACACTGTCACCAATAGTCCCACTTGTTTCGGCACATGTAAGCTTGTTTTTAAATCTTAGTTCAATGTCACATAACACTGTACAGATCTAACGTTAGCTAGACAGGCAGTCTAGGGGCCTGTCTTATAAAGACTTGTGATAGAAATCAATCACAAGTTTTGTGAGAGCTGCAATGCAAGTTGCGATTGATTTGGGGACTTGTGATTGATTTGAAGGCTTAGATCTCTACGACCACGACGACCTGATGCGGGTTTAGTTTGAACCTTGAAGAAGTAATCCCAACTACTACAGTAGTCTACTCATTCATAGTACTTTTAGTAGGGTTCATACCACTTTTTTACAATCTCCTAACTAAAGCTTTTTTTTTTTCCACAGATCTAACGTTAAACAGTAAAATTAATTTACGCTAACAGTTAGATAGAGTCTACAGACTACATCCATTCGCATGTTTGGAACACCATCATAACGGCCTAAGTTAAGTCATCTGACTTCACGAAACTTGGCCTAACTCACAACATGTGTGTTACTGTTAGATGAGGTTAGTACAAAACAAAACAAACACAGTCACACCCACAGGCACAGCTCCAGGGCCAGGTGCTGGATTACTGTAGCATTGGGGGTACCACCTATCGTCACCCTAAGCCAGGATCTGTAACTTGTTTATTCTAAAAATGTAACACAAATTCGCCTAATTCTTACCTCAAATATGCCATAAATACTGCAGTTTTGAATGTCTTGACCATCTCGTTGATTATGAATCTCCGTTTTAAAATAGCGCAATTTTAGTGCGTGCGTTCCGTTTTCTTCGCGCAGCTTAAAAGGGTACCTACAGTGTAGCGATCGGCACCCCCTCCCCTCCATAGGTAATACACATGGATTTCACAGCCATGCGTCGTTACTGAGCGGATGTGTAATTGAAACGTGTTTAGTTTGGTTTGTTAGTTTTTTAGTTTGATTTTCGTTTCGTTTTTATTGTTTTTATAGCTAATGACACTTACACCTGTAATCCCGCGCGTACCTTTTCGTTCCATACGCAAACAGCCATGATGATACGCAGGGTGCCGATGGGAAGGTACACTGCCGATAGGTGGTACCCCTACCAACAGTCCAACAGCAACATCCACGTACAGTGGATGTGCAGCTGCAGATCAGTACCGTAGCGCAGATAAATTTAGATCTAGGCCTAATGCCTAATCCAGGTTCAAGACAGGAGCTAGACAGTCTAGAGATAACATAATCGATGCTGTCAACATGTCATGCCATGGTACTGTACATCGCATGTAATCTTCTTTTTCCCCAGATGGACATCACAACCGTGTCCGGCATACCAGAGGAGCACATCAAGACAAGGCGGGTCCGTATCTTTGTACCAGCTCAGAATGCCATGCAGTCAGGAACAAACAACATCCATCGATGGAAGATGGAATTCGAGACCCGGGAGAGATGGGAAAATCCTCTCATGGGTTGGACGTCAACGTGAGTTGATTATTTTTTAGATTTACAAAATAAATTTTAAAAAAAAATTATGGTGTCTTTGAAAAATTCCCGTCTAAACACTAAACTTCAGATTCATTCATGTAATGGACTTTCTGCCATAGAAATTCTATTTTATTCAATTGTGTTCTAAGTCCAGTACAATTTTGTATTGATAGGGAAGTGCTGAGATTACCATCATGGATTACTCTTGCTTGGTATTTAATAGTCGAGGCACCAATTAATACTGAAGAAGATTCAACTTCATCAAGTGTTCATACATGTACACATCACAAGATTTGTTTTTTTTTAATATGTAGAGTCAAACCTGCATACAAAGCAAGACTATACCATATCCCGTGTTGTAGACAGATGGTCATGTAGACAGGTTGTAGTGGCATTGCAATAAGTATTTTCATTGGCCAATATGATTACATTCATGCAAACACACTAATTTGCAAATATGTGTAAATTATAATTACATGAACAAAAATACTTGCAGATACAAGGTGTATTGACTGACCATTGTTCTCATTTGTACTGTCTTGTAACCATGTATCTTATCTATAGATACGTTATTTTCCACCCGAGAAGCATTGTATTTGACAGATTTCTACATTTTCCTTTGTACGTACGGTTACCACTCACTTACTGATGACTGTGTGCTTCTCATTAACTTTTTGCTACTCTTTGACACTTTAATTGGGTGTGTGCTACCTCATTGTTTCATTTATGTGTACGTAACTTTTCCATGTGAGAATTCTATGTACAGTGTATAACTAAGTTGATTTAAATGCATTATGCACTCTTCAACAAGGACATTTCTCCCTTGTTGTGATGTGAATCTTGAAAGGGGCTATATTGGGTTTGCTAGCCTTGAAAAGGATTTTTGAGAGGGGGGCGTGTAATTCTTCTTGAAACAGATACCTGAAAGCATAGATTGTTGAGATTATAACTCTCCTTTAAAGGATTGAATAGTTGTCCAGCAGAAACCCTATCTGGTTGGTAGGGAAGGTTTAACTGTACAATAAAGTTTAATGTGAAGGAAAATTGATAGAATACATAAAATGTGATGTTGCAACCCCTGTTACATTTCATCTGTGAAACACTCAGCACTTGATAGATCAGTACCATTGGTGCAATGTGACATGTGTTCATGTTTTGTTTCTGTTATTTCCTGTTGCAGGGGTGATCCATTGTCAAATGTAGATGTGTCATTCAGGACTAAAGAGGAAGCAATTCGATTTGCAGAGAAGAATGGTAAGACTGAAATCACTTTGTACCAAATGTCTAAAAATTGCAAATTTGTACTTTACTATACTGTTTGTGTCCTGTGAGTTGTGTTGCAGGTTTAGGACTACACTGTCCAACAAAACATATGTACAGCTGTACATGTATTTTTTTTTTCTATGTTTATTTCTGCTTTTCTCTTAACATAAATGTCCATCTGAAGTTTTACTATGAGACTACAATGTTGAAGTCTAGTCATTTGGTTTTGACATGTAATTACAGAATTAGATTGATTCTATTCTTGTTGATGATGTTTCTTTGTAGGGTACAAGTGTATCTGTAGTACAGTGTATTACACAAGTGGTAGCTAAATCATGTCGCAAAATCTACAAAGAGCCTAGATCAAAGTGCCTGCGTGCAGTGGGTGTGTTTAAATTGGCATTTCATGTGATTTTCAAAATTTCACATGATGTAGTACACAAATCAACAGCTCCATGTATAGACTTGTGGAATTTATAGTGGCCCTTGAGCAGAGAAACCAATAATCTGAAAATCTCAAACAAATTACACTGAACTGTGTTGATGACATAGAGCCTCACATATCAGAAATGTAGAAGTGTAATTCTGTTACAATACCGCTTGCTTTCAAGTTCACCTGTGTAGAATCTATGCTTGCCTTTGTCTTTTGTTCTGCTTGAGCCCTTCTTCCTTGAGCCCCAACTCATGCATTCTAATGGTGAGACTGCCATGTCATCATCCTTGTTCATTGCAATTTGTTATAAATTTTGAAAACATTATCATTCCTCATCCCAGTCACTATAAATTCTGAAACTCTGTACTCAGTATAATTTACAGTTGTTCAAATGTACAAGTCTGAAAATCTTCCGGAGGTCCCCTTTACTGTTTGGATATAAACATACAATGTACGTGCAATGTACACTAGTGTACTGCCAAAATAAGCTGCATTTATGTGTCTTTTTGACAGGAAAGTAAAATAAAACTTACTCCTATTTGGTGCTGACAGATACTTTATTCATCCAGAGGTTTTCCACATGCATTGCTGGTAGTATTCTGCTAATCAGGTCTGTTTCATTCACACACAGGTTGGTGGTACGAGGTGGAGGAAAGGCAAGTCCCCAAGCCAAAATCAAAGAGCTATGGAGCCAACTTTTCATGGGACAAAAAGACGAGAGTATCGACAAAGTAAACAGAGTGGTGTTAGCTATCACAAAACTGTGTTTGTATTATTTCATTGTGAGAAGAAGTACATGTCTTATATCTATATACAAGTATTCTAAGAAATGAAGTATTTGATGTGAAGATACTGCAGTTTGCATGGAAAATGGAGAAAGCATTTGGTCAGTTGGAGAGCCAATTTTGATGATCCCCAGTGAAACAATCCCAACGAAAATCCAGAAATTTCAATGCAGACTTTTTCCTTAGAGATACAAAAGAAAAGACTTTCATTTCGTCGGAGATGTCAAAGCATTTGTTTATAACAAAATGATGAAGGATGTCTAGCTAAGGATATAAATCATCAATGTAACAAATTACAACAATGATCAGAAATGTGTAAGATTGTGGTTTTGACACACCAGATGGCTCCAGCAGTGAACCATTGTTCCATGCAGGGCAGTGTGAAACCATGATGTGTTGTTGATGCAGACTGCTAGTTTAAAATGGGATATACACTGTATACACTCTTGTCAAGCTTGTCAGGCCAGAATGTCCAAAATGATTGGGGAGCAGCAGTTATTAGCAATACATTCTGATGTTTGAATGGTTAAGCTCTTAAAAGGCATTATGCTTGGGAGTTATCACAAGCAATTGCTGTTGTTCTTGGGATAACATCCAAGATTTCTTTTCAACCCGCTTCAGATTGGTAATTGGAAAGCGAGTCGGGAAAAAAAAAATTGCACGGATGCCTTTGAGACAGTGTCACAGGTTTCAGATGAAGTACAAGCCATTGCAGTGGATTAGTGTAAAATAAAACAGTCTTCTAGTTCGGAAATAAAATATTCATGTTTATGACATTGTGCCTGTGTTTGGTGTCAATTTGTATCCATACAAGTACATGTAATACTGTATATGCTGTTATTTTTGCGTACAGATATTTTTGCGAATGAGGAGGCCATACATGTTTTCGCGAGATGTTGTTTTCGCGAATTGATGCCGACACGTAATGTAATCGTGCTATTACCCAAGCACACAGAAACATTTATGCGTGTTGTTAAAGTCGCGATCCAACTGTGATTCGTGAAAATTTGCAAAAATTAAACCCTCGCGAAAATAACAGCTTATACAGTATGCAATACGTGTGATTTCTTATAGAGTAGTTGATTCAGGTGGGTTAATGGTAGATGCACTCCTGTTCATCATCCCACTTTTCTGTCTTCTGTATGAAATTATATCTGTACATAGTAGTTGGTACAGCCTTGTCTATGCAACATTTTTTCAGTATTGAAATGAGAAACAAACTTATAAATACTGTGAATGCCTGTGCCAGTTGCCCAGAGATTTGGAACCTGCAGAATCATGGCATTGAAACACTGCAAACAGCCACGGATAAAATGTCAAATTTGACTAGTGTCCTCGTTCATGATTGCAGCCAATTCCTATGCATATATTCACTCTCTTGAGAGAGGACACCCACACTTTGGATTTATACTGTGTCAGTTAACCCGTTGAGGACGAGTCCCGAGTATACTTGGGCAAGGGTCTATTGGATATGTGTGTTGTAGCAAAATTTGCCTGTCCTCGACAGGTTAAGTGACATGTCACAAAATTTGATTCACTGTTAAAGTGCACCACTTTACACAAGAAGTTTTTGTCATTATGAAATAATGAGAATTATGAGCAGCGTTTAGGGAGGGGATAAGCAAATATAGGATACTGTTCATACTCCATCAGCATTTAAACATTTAGATGCATTCTGGCCAAATCAAACTTGTTCACATTTTATCAGCTGTACTACATTAAAGGGGAATTCCAGACGATTTTCATAATTTCACATCATGTAGTACATAAATCAACAACCCCATGCACAAATTTGTGGAATTTATTATGGTTTTTGAGCAGAGAAACAATACTTTGAAAAACCTTGAACAAAGTACACTGAACAAGGATGACATAGGAGGTTCACATATTTCAGAAATGTAGCAGTGTAATTCCATTACAAGACTGCTTGCTTGCGAGTTCACCTGTGTATAATCTATGCATGCCTTCTTTTTTTTCTGCTTCCTTGAGCCCCATCTCATGCATTCTTATGGTGACCCTGCCATGTCATCATCCTTGTTCATTGCAATTTGTTATAAATTTCGAAAATATTCTTATTCTTCATCCCAATTATCATAAATTCTGAAACTCTGTCCACAATACAACTAATTTATAGTTGTTCAAATGTAAAAATCTGAAAATCATCCGGTCTCCTTTAATCATTTTTACCTAAAATGGATGTGACAGCTCCTCTCAAACTCCTCTAGAACTATTGTAAAAGTGGATATTTTCGCACGACTAATTTTTCGCGCTTGGTGAGAAGAGTTTCGCGTGTGTTTAATTCCGCAGAATCAAGACAACAAATACAGGAACATACGGCAACCAAAAATATTTGCGTGCTTTTACTTTCGCGCTAGTTTCTGGTTGCGCGAAATGCGCGAAAATTTCCACTTTTACAGTACTTGAGGCTACCATCACAGAGGGGTGTGTGTGTGTGTGTGTGTGTGTGTGTGTGTGTGTGTGTGCACGTATGCATGAGTCCATGTGCAGATTGGAAGCTAGTGATGTTTTGAATTTCTTTTTCTGGTTTGCATCATCTCGGTTACCACCGTAATCTTCACTTGAATAGCTCTCCAATATCAGTGTGAAATTATCCTCTGCCTCCAGATTCTAGACATTGACAAAAAGCAAGTTTGCCAAGACTTAAATCAGATTCTTCACAAAACACTAACCTGAAATCAGCTTGTCTTGTGATCAAGATTCTATGTATTTTATAGGCTGTCTTATTCCTACTTTCCCTACTGTGTGACTCTTTCCATTTTTCCTCCAATTTCCAATAACACAATTATACAGACATACAAACTGTACACCCACACTAGTGTACTAGTACTCTGATAGAATCAAGTTCACAACTTGATATTAAATGTTCCCCTTTCGTTGACTCGGCAAGACACATCATGCTCATTTTTCTGGAGGAAATTTCAGAAGACTCGTTCACAGCCTTTTTAGAATTGTGTTATTCTTTTATTCACATAATATATACATATGTTGTACATTACACAAATATTACATACTTTACATACAAATGTTATACAAACTACAAATGTACAGTACATATCAAAATAAAATACTGTACATGTACTACACATTTGTACTGTGTATTTACAAGTCACATATCTTTCGCCACATAGTCCTTAAAGGATTAAGAGATATACCTCTGCAATGGGTAGCAATGTGTAGATATGGTGGCTTACAATTCTGTTGTGATTTCTCTCTGCATCAATAGGAATATTTTAGAATTAATTGAAAGTACAGTGCACTCCTGTTATTACGAACATGGTCATAACGAAATTCCAGTCACAGCGAAGTAAAACTTCAGGCCGCAAAATTATCCGCTTTTTGTTTTTTATTGTTTTTTGGTTCAGTTGTAATGAATTCTTGATATAACGAAAGAAAATTTCCAGTCTCAAGGACTTTGTTATAATGGGAGTCCACTGTATCTGCTATGTGTCGCACAAGTCTTGATATCAATGCTGACGTATATTTTATCTGGGACAAGAATTGCAAAACAAAGAGCACCAAGAGAATGAAACGCTGTACATGAAAAAATGCAACATACTCTGAACAATGCCATTTCTGTTTAATCTTGCAAATGCCGGAGTTTCAGGAGGCATGTCTGACCTCCAACTAGTCATGTTGTTGCAGCATTATCATTTGTGAGTGCATCAGTGTGAGGACCCTGTGAGAGCTATGAATGAATATGTAGTATCATTGAGTCTAAAAGTGGACATTTTTGCACATTTCCCACAACAATGAAACTACCATGAAATAGAAGCATGCAGATATTTTTGCATTGTGATACTATATATCTTTGATTCTGTGGAATTGAAACCACACAAAATTAATTTTACCCTAATGAGCACAAAAAATTACGAGAATACTTCCACTTTTACAGTATGCATAACCTCTCAACAGAGCCAATGATTGGTTGTGATTTTTTTTTCAACCGAACACTGGTAGCAAAAGTTGGTAATTTAAAGGCATAGATGGGTTAGGAAATGTGGACAGTCCTCCAGAGGCCCCTGTTTGGGGGTTTGAATCCATCTCGCATTATAAAAAAAAAAAAAAAATTGTACTTCTGCTGTAATTACTCCAGGGAGTGGGCTTCTGACAAACTTCAGCACAGATCCTGATTTTTGTGAGTAAGGATTTTCAACTTCATAGTTGATTCAGCATTACACAGCATCTTGCTGACATAATTCATAGGTTGGTTGAAATGTCCAAGGAATTCAACCTCTGTACGACATATCTTTCCCTCCCCTCATTCATTTGAACAGCATCGTTTAAAATGTCCATTTTACATCCACAAATTGATAAAAATGATATTCAGAAACGTGATCATAGCTGTAGTAGTTCTCACCATCATCATAATATCAGTTTGGCTTATGCTCTGTTGATCATCATCACCAGAAAACTCGGGAATTCCTGCAGTCCAGCATTCACACCTTGTTAAAAGTGTCATTACCAAAACTAAATTCCAGTTTTATGTGCCTAGCACTATATTTCTCGTTCCAGGAAAATGTCCACTGAGTGTAAACATGACATGAAATGAATGTGAGAAATTTCAAAAACACTGAAACATGAAGAACGTCAATGCACATTAAAGTGTCTGAGGATACATGGCTTCATTAGGTGAAAAGGCTGGTATTTGCGTCTATCTCGTCCTTTTTGCTGCTTTCTGCTTCAGAGCACCCCAACGCTGCTGCATTCTCGTCTGTCTACTCTGCTGCTCCGTCAGCCTGGGCATTGAAGAACAGACATGAGGTACATAATATCTGCCAAAACATTATTTCAAAATCTTTACATTTCCCCCATGCTCTGGGTTGTCCATTCATTTTTGTCTGGTTGATACAGTAGTGATTTGTGAACCCTGACAGCATTGACCCATGAAGAGCTTAGATATGTCCTTGAGTTTCCTTTTCCTTCACAATATTCCACATCCGCATGATTACAATACATGTAATTGTCCTGTTTAATACATGTATGTAATTAGGGTTATCATGATGTATCAGACATTACAATGACATATACAGGACTGAACACACCAGCAAATACTTGGATATACTGACTCAAACTGATTGGCATTTTCATTTATTTTCGATTTTTAGATTTTCAATTATTGCATAATAGGCACATTTACTAAAAGCTGTAGATGCAACCCTATTAAGCATTATGAAATAGCATGTGTCATATCTTTTAGCTCATTATCAAGGAGAAAACATGGCTTTCTATCCCCAGCTGCTGTGCCATCATATTCATCATAGGTCATTGTCCTGATGCCGTACGTTGGCTGGAACTAGGAAGGGGATGGGGGTTTAAAATAATGGCCTTACCTGTTGCTGAAGAGAGCATCAAACCTACTCTTGGCCAGAGTGGTGTGGAGGAGTGTGGGAGCTTGTGGTTCAGCGTCCTCCAGAGTTCTCCACAGGTTGGTCAGAGCGGGGAAGCTGTGCATGCCATAGGCGTACACGGTCGGTTCAGGGTCAAAGGTCGTAGCAGCCTCTGCCTCCTCTTCAGCGGCGACTGTGGACTCGTCTTGTTGCTTCTCAGCTGCAGAGGGAGAATATGGAATAAATGAAAGAACACTTTGATTATCTTTTCTCACTGTGATCATCATTTCTCACTGAAGTATGAAGCATACATGTATCATACATCAGCCTCACTATTGCACCAACACATGAATACAAAGATACGTATGCACACACGAAAGTAATTGTATAACATGTTCAGTCTGCTCATGATCATTAGACCTGTTCTGTAATACATTCAGACTTTATACATGCCTTGCTCACAAAAGTTGCCCTAAAAAATCATAAAGCTTGCTGGAGGCTTGCCCTACCTAGCAACAACTAAGTAAAATCCTGCGTATGGAACCTGATAGGAGGGAGGGGGTGAATGAGATGCTTTGTTACTACGCTAAAACGGTCTATTCTGAGCCATTACGTTTGATACCAAGGGTTCTATAAAAACAGTCAGTGTTGGACACAATATTCAGCAGTGGGTATGCACACAGACTCCCCTCTTCCCGTGCGTTCCCTGCCGATCTGACAGCTTACCTCTGAGGAAGAGCATCTGTCCCGCTGCAGCTACGGTGATGGCTGGGCGGAGGTCATCGCACTTCAGGAAGAAGGGATCGGGGAGCTTGATGCGACACACAGTCTTACCAGTGAAGACATTGCAGAGGGACACTTCACCAAGTTTGGTAACCAGTAGGGCCTTGAGCAAAGAAGCAAATCCAATACAGGCAACTCGTGTTATAACAAAGTCCTCAAGACCAGCAGTTTTCTTTCGTTAAATTGACATTCTGTTTTAGCAGGACAAATAAAGTATACAAAGATATTTAGATAATAATCTGGGGACATGAATTTTTATTTCGTCCTAGCAGCATTTCGTTATTCCAAATTTTCGTTACAACAAGAGTGCTCACCGACTGGTGGCTGTAAGCTAGGGTTCCTACATGGCAAGAACTGGTTCATGCAAACTGCATTCCAAATATTGTCTATTTCTTGAACATAAGAAATTATGATATGAAGTCTTCAGGAAACATGTTTTTTTTCCTTTCACAATTCAGTATCAGGAGATACACAGTATGTGTTCAGAGTTCAAGAATGATACAAGTCCAGTTCCTTTGCAAATTAACAAAAATCTAAATGAAAAAAAAAGAAAGTTAAAGAGACATCATAACATTACCACTGTAATCGTATGTTTTGATTACAAGTTCTATGAATGTGCACACCTGATCAATTTTACCTGCAGCAACAGGTTCTATTTTTTTGTGTGTTTTTTTTTAAATAGCCAAACAAGAGAAAATAGATGACAAGGCAAGTGTTGTAATGTGTCTCGCCCACAAACGTACAACACCTTTTTTTTTTTTTGTTCACAAATGGACCTATGGATCAAAAGTTAGGAGTCATGATTAAATGCACAGTACATTGGGCCCTAAAAGTTCATTGACCCCTGCCTGTGACCTTTGACCTTGTGGTGACCATCAACTCCCCAAGGTACATCTACCATCCAAGTTTGGTCACAAATAGACTTACGGATCAAAAGTTATGGTCCATAATCGAAACGCGCCCTAAATACTTAACATTGGGCCCTAAAAGTTCATTGACCCCTGCCTGTGACCTTTGACCTTGTGGTGACCATCAACTCCCCAAGGGACATCTACCATCCAAGTTTACTCATAAACGGACTAATGGATCAAAATTATGACCCATAATCGAAACGTGCCCTAAAAAATTAACATTGGGCCCTAAAAGTTCATTAACCCTGGTCTGTGACCTTTGATCTTGTGGTGACCATTAACTCTCCAAGGTTCATCTACCATCCAAGTTTGGTCATACATAGACTTACAGATCAAAAGTTATGGTCCATAATCAAAACGCGCCCTAAATACTTAACATTGGGCCCTAAAAGTTCATTGACCCCTGCCTGTGACCTTTGACCTTGTGGTGACCATCAACTCCCCAAGGGACATCTCCCACCCAAGTTTAGTCACAAACGGACTTATGGATCAAAAGTTATGACCCATAATCGAAACGCGCCCTAAAAACTTAACATTGGGCCCTACAAGTTCATTGACCCCTGCCTGTGACCTATAACCTTGAGGTGACCTTCATACTTGGTAAAAGGTAAAACTTTGTATGACCACTCTTCCCTCCAAGTTTAATTCAAATTGAAGCCCAGAGTACAGAGTTATTCAAGTTTTTATAGCGTTACGGACAGATGACGGACGGACGGACGACGGACAGACGACGGACGGACAGACGACCGACAGACGGATGGACAGACAGACGCCGCAGGCGATCCCTTAGTCTCCCCTCATCTCCGGTGGGCTCGACAAAAAATGGGTGAGGTGAGGTATACATTAATTGTCCCAGGATTTTTTCTAGCAATACTCACTGTGTCTTTGATGGTGTTGACTACATCCATGTGACAAACGCCATCTCTCCTGTCCCGCCACATTCCCCGGTACACCTGCTTCACGACTGGCTTGTCGCCATAGCAACAGCACACCGTTGCAAGGTCACCACTGGCATCGCCAGTGAGGATGGCAATCTCGGGTTTGGCCCCAAGAGCAGACAACTTGTCCGCCGGAGTAGAGAGGGGTTTAGCAGGAGGTGGAGGGAGAACGTGCAGGTGAGTGATGGGACGAGAGGAGACTTTCTGGGCCATGACAGGGATACCTGCATTCACACGAAAACGGTATCCACTCATCTAAGTTCATCAGTGTTACGTAAATAACTTTACTGGGTGTTTGTGTTTTTTACTTCAATATTCTACTTTATGTTTCTCTTCTCTTCTTCTATCTTATCTGTTGTCAGTTTATCATTTTTATGTTGCATGCAGTTTGCTTCATCATATGCCAGCTGATATGGTACATAAATACAATGTAGAACCCGAAGGAAGTATTATTGTATTTCATGACAGCTGAATTTAGGCAAATACAATGTACAGTGATTTCATCTATTTCATTTCATGAATCAATCTATTTATTCAGTCATTTCTTTCCACTTCTATGTATTTATTCATTCATATATTTACTTGTCTACTTAAACAATTTCATACTCAAACTCTATGAAAGTGTGGTAACTGTGGAGAATATGTTCACATGCAAATTCCATTTCCTTGTTTTGTTTTGTTGTGTGATTGCCTTTTTTTATGTGTAGTAAAATAACATAATTCCAGTAATTCATTAAACCATATGGAGGCTCAGATTCTGAGGTCATGTTGAATAAGAGAAAAGACCCACTGAATTATGAGTGAATGCTGATTGAGTAGTGCATCTACAGCTTCTTCAGAAAAGAATGTTGTGCTTTTATGGACTATTTTAATTTCATGATACTCATTTGCAGCCATAGTTTTGAGAATTAAGAACAAATCGATGATTAATAGGAAGTTGTTTACCTTTCAGAATATGGAACTATGACACACGGATCATACAAATTTGTTCTTTGATAAAAACACTCTTTTGCAACTCACTAAGGTGTTTGTCCCACAAGTGAACGCATCCATCTTCCAGCCCTACAGCAACAAGGGATGTGCAGGGGCTTGTTGCCATGGCGCCCACTCTGTCTGCATTGGGCCACACCTGGTCTGGTTTGTGCTCCAGATCTGGATGAAACATGGAACAGATTTAGTCATTTGAATGATCATTTTTATCATTTTTATCAAGCACACATACAGGCCTACCAGTCTTACCTATACTTCCTCATACTGGCATTGTAAGATGATGTTATCTAAAATCATCCACCGGCAAAAAATGTTGTTCACAGTGCAAGCAGTCTCTTCAGCATTGCAACATACTTGAAGTGTTTGAAGATGTCCCTTATTCTGCAAGTACGGGAATTAAGGAAGTATTGAAATTTGTGACTGCCTGTCACTGTCATTCATTACAAATGCATGATTCTTGCAATCCATAAACTTCATCTTTTGCTATTTTAGAGCTGTAGAGATGTAAAAGCTCCATACAGATATTTTCGCTATCAAAGCAAGGGAAAGATTCATGCAATCGTTACTTTGGCGTTAACTTCTTTTCTTCTCTTTGAATGTATGCTAAAAGAGGAAATTTGGTAAAGATGAAAGTGCATGCAAATGAGATTTGTGTAAGCCCATGACATAGTCATTTCATCTAAATTTACATATGAGACTGCTCTTGATAAAAATGTAAAAGTTTCAAATCCCCAAACTTCTATTCTGATGTCTAATTTCAACAAAGCTTACACTTTTTCTATTTGGTAACACTTTCTATCGAAGTCAATTTGTTCACGGAGAGGACTTTCACTTTAAATTCATCCATCGATGAAGAAACACACACTCAAATATAACACACACACACATACACACACACATGCATGCAAACACACACACTCACACACATGCACATGTATGCACCTTTGGCATTCTTGAGGAGGTTGAAGAGGGAGATGTTGGTGGAGTTTGACCAGCTGGAGACAAAGATGTGGGCCTGGTCCTCCTGGATGGGAGCCGTGCTGGATGAGGCAAGCATCATCCCTGGTTTCACAAAGAGGCACACGGCACGGCAGGGTCTGTCAAGAGAGAGTTGCACGTAAAACAACATCATGAACTCAACCAGTGTCACATCTTACACTGACTAATGTCATGGGCAAAATGAAATTAGTATTAAGGTAATAGATATCAATTTCTCGTGCAGCCTAAGTACGTCACAAATGACCTTCTTCGTCTTCTTCATCATCTTCTTCTTCTGTGATGGGGCACGATGTGAATGGGTGATATCCCTTGCTGACCATTGACTGGAACTACCCAGGGTGAACCACAATGGGTCAATATCTTTTGTTCAGTTTTTCATAATTAGTGGGTAGGAAAGACAGTTTTATCAGGCCGACATCCTCCTTTCCGCATCAAGTACAGCAGGATTTTTCATGTGTACAAATTACAATTCTGTCACCCATGGCATTTCCAGTTCATGTCCAATTCTACAGTGAGAGTGTGTGTGTGTGCTTCTCATTGCACCATGTCAAAAAGTGGGTCTCATAGATCTTGAAATATCTAATTACACACAGCTGTAATTTTACAAGATAAAAAAAATGTTGTGCAGATGGGAGAAAAAAAGCATGCTACGAAAGTCACTACTATTCGACAGATACAGGGCATAAAAAAACCGAGCAAACTCACTTCTTTTCTGTTTTGTTGTATTTAGGATCAGAATACGGACCAAGAATTTGATCTGCTACCAGTCTCCTTGTGTTAAGGTGTTCATTCTGAATGAGGTGTCTGTTGCCCTGTCCAATGGTAGAACACCAGTCTTCTGTGTCCGGAGTAGAGGGTCCAGGGTGGGGCACTTTACTGGAAGCTGCTTCAGGATCAAAGTTGTATTATATGTTAATAAAAAAAGGAATTATCATCAAGTTGTCTATGCAGCTATTCATTGTAATTTATCAGTCATTTCTAATAGGTTAACATGTTTTTGATTTTGAAATTTAAGCTTTATGGGGATTTGTACAGTTGTTTTAATTTACTTTTGAAAGATATATGTGTAAAATTTGGCAAAAGAATTCATTACAAGAACACTCTTCACATATAAACACATGTTCCATACACAATTCCGGTACAAAAACTCCTTTCTTCAAGATTTCCCACATTTGACAAACATCATCCAAAATGGCTATTTGTATCAGTACATTATATTTTGAATGTTATTTCATGCCATGTACATGTATATTGGAATATGTTCCCTACTGGCATTAATTCACCTTGTCTAAATGCATAGAGCAATCCAAACTTGACTTGTGATAAAAGAATTAAATCTTCTAGATCAATTTTCATGGCCAAAACTTTACTCCTCAGAATAATCTACCAATAAGTTAGAATTTCAAGAGTAACATTAACAGCAATTTCATGAGATGCCTGCTTTTCTTCTTCTTCTCCTTCTTCTTCTTCTTGTTTCTCCTTCACACAACTATCTTAGAAGTTTTCTAATTGCTGCTGGGTTTTTTTCTTCTTCTTCATTCTTTCTTTTATCTTTAAAAGGTGCAAGTCCTCTCACAAAGCATGTCCAACATCATAATCATTTCTCACCAACAAGCTGGTCTGGTAGTGGTCTGGTCCTGAGGACAGGAGTGGGCTTGGAGAGACTGGCGGGATTCCATTCAGGAACCGCAGCTGACCCACCGTGGGGGCCAACGTTCACTGCGGCATTAGGAGTCATTGTCCGAGGGGTGTCCTGGGAACTCACCGACTACATGAAGCAGTCACACATAGAAAACACTCCTAATGATCGGGACTATTGAAACGGTCATAAGAATCATACTCAATCCTAGGCTACTATTCATATTAGCTTGTGTGGAGATTCAATCTGCTAATTACATAAACTAGTGCTAAACATGCAATGAATGACGTCTGTTGAACGCTTATACAAGCACCTGGTTTCTACTGAATAGAATGCGACAGAATTCAACTTTCTCAGAATTTCACCGTCACAGAAGATTCAAGTACAATGAGTTAAATTAACAATTCTGAATTTACACTGGTCTATCAGAATCACGGGTAAAATTGTTACTCTTTCTATTCAAACAGGTTCAAAGATCACAACAAGAATTTTATTACAAAAACAAAAAACCAAAAAAATCATGGTATCAAGCAACCTTTATTTCTGACTGGCTAGCTAATGAGGCAAGAATCACTCAGCTTCAGAGAATTCACAATGGGTGAAAACCAAGCAGTCATATGTATTAAAGGCTGGTTGAAGCTCTATATGTATGTGTGTGTGCGTGTGTGCTCTTTCCTCTAACCAACAAAAGTTTTCTCTGATCAGACTCACAGATTGCATGTCATAGAGAAATGTCATGTGTATGCATGAATGAAGAGTCGTTGCACAATTATCACTTGAAAAATACCCAATTCACACCAATAAATGCAACCAGATATTAAAGCAAGCATGGTTACATTCAGCATCATTTGCAACATGCAGAAACATGTGAAAGCATCACCCATGCGGAATGAAGTGAGAAGAGGGGCATGCCTTACCTTGGTTTTGGGACCACCTATCATGGACAGGCCTTCCATGGGGTGGCTATATTCAATGGGCTCCTCCATGGGCTTTTCTCCACCTCCCTCCTGGTATCCATAGCAACACAAAGAGGTGCAAAATAGCATAGCAGGTGCACAGAGCATGCAGCAGAAAACAGTGTAATAGGAATACAAAGACTCCAACCCCAAGCATCTTCTGATCTGGAGATTCTCCCGCCTGAAACCCCTAGCAAACAGGAGACTCCAAGTTGATGTGCGCAAAGCGCACATCACGAGCGCGAAACGCAAAGTTCCTTGTGGCTGGGGGTCCAGAGCCCGCTTAAGGACCCTAGAAGTTCTAGGATTCTAGATGCTCTCTCGTGCTATCTAAGGCTTATTTTTCAACATACAATGGCAATAAGTAAGAAATCCTTTCCAACGGGAGACACAGAGCCAGGGTGGAAGAGATTAAATCTCAAGCGGGAGAATAGGAGATTTTGCAAAAATGGGCTTTCGGCGGGAGATCTCCTGTCGAATGCAGGAGAGTTGGAGTCTCTAGGTATACATTTTACCCAAATCTCAGATAAAAGATAAAAGACTAGAAGGCCGACTCTGCAATTTAAGATTCCCAGATGCAGCCGAATCCCAAATTGTGCTAGAATGGTGCTATAAATTTACCCTACACTCGCAATGTTGAGCATGGAGTGTTCTAAAGCTATATGCACTACAACTCACAGTGCATTGTACTACGAAGGGAGATGAATATAAAAAGTGCTCAGATGTAAAGCAAAGAATTCACATACGGTAATCACCAGATCATGCACAGTGCAGTGATGTAGTGGTATGTGCACTACTGACATCATTGATTTCATATCTCCCATCTATCTTCATTTATGCAGTTGAGCAAGGGCTACAGCAAGAGCAGAGCAAGTGTTACATATCTTTCTGATGTTTCTACCTGTCAAAGCTTCTGTATGTCATACTAGTATATTCATGAGCATAATATTTCACTTACATGGAAAAGTAAGACAATCATGCAAGTAGATGCATACAAAATTGCTGAGAACCAGTCACCAACTGAGAAGCATACTTATTGCATTTAAGGAAAGAAGCTAATGAGTTCCTTCACCACGATGACGATGTACAGCATATTTGCATTGTCAGAGGTAATACATTCAGAAGTTGTTAATTTTGCAAATATCAGTCTACTTGCAGAAATAAAAGCACCACACAATAAAACCAGACTACAGTGCATCACTACGGTGTAATTAAGACAGCATCTGGCCGTTTCACTGGAAAATGACGCCATGGACAGGCATAACAAGTCAGGTCATTAATCAAGACCCTCTAGGAAATACTACTGAACAGGCCTGTTTCACTCTTCACTTCCCCACACCTCCCAGGCTGCTATCCCTCCATTACCTGAAGGTTTGAGAGATCCTCACTGCTCTTCTGTTGAGTCCCATCCTGCTGCTGTTGTTGCTGTTGCTGCTGCTGCTGCTGCTTAGCGAGGGCAGCCTCCACATCCCTGATCCAGTTGTCTCTGGGGAGCTTGAAAACATCGATCCATGTCTCATGGTCTCCGTCCTTGTCAGACTCTGTTTCAAAGAGAACAATCATGGACGACTTTGATATGATAATGTGCTCTGCACAACCTACTCTTGCTAGTAATGAACATGTTTATGAAAGAGATTAAGAAAATGGTAGGCCACACACTTATGGCTAAAGACCACCTTGTCACTATTCTCGCCACTAATTACAGCCCAGTTTTGTACTAGTATCTTGTTTCTTTGTATGTGATGCATCATCACAAAAGCCATGTTATGTCAGGAATTTTTGTTTGTTTTGTTTTGTTTTTGGCAGATCTGAATTCGCTTGATGAAAAACTTAAATTTGACATAGAATTTGCCCTACTTAATTACACAGAAAATATCATTTAACAGAATTAAGAATTAGAAAACTGTAAAGGTTATATGAGTACCATCATCAGTACCTGGCATACCATATCTATTTGCCTTTGATTTGTTTATTTCAGTCAGCCATAAAGGTACCTTGCATTTATTGTCAGGAAGAGGAGAGTTCACTTCCCAACAGCTTCAATCTGAATTGGTTGTCATTTAAACTCTCCTTTGAATGCCTTTCTCCTCTACCAGTGTTCTGATTAACAACTCACTTTCCATGGTCAGGGCAATGTAGTCACCATCTTTGGCTAGATGCATACTGACAACCTCGGCTCCAGATGGCATCTCTGTGTCAAATGTCTTCAGGATCAGCAGTGCAGACGATGAGAAACAAAACAGTCTGCACACACCTGTGACAAAGATAAAAATCTGTCAATGTTTCAACAAAATTATGACATACGCCATCAGCAGTAAAACAAATCTCTGTGAGGAAAAAAATGCTTGTTTTGGTTTATTTTAATCACATCTCTGCAGCAAGTGAGGCATAAAATACAAGTAGTAGTGGTACGCCATGTATGCATCCATTCTTACCTTTTGTGTCAAGTGATGCTAGTAGACACATTTGGACGCCAATCTGAGTACTGTCCAGGGAAGAAATAGCAGCACCATCTTCTTCCCACGATGCAACAGGATTGTGAAGTGTGGCATGTAGCACTGATATGCCATTGGTCTGCCCAAGAAACACAGCAGACCCATCTGGGCTCCCTGCCAAGCACAGTATATCCTCTTTTTCCTGCAGTGAATAGAAGGATAATACGTTAGTTTTTATGTGAGCAACTAAGATTTGATAGGGTCTACCTGGTATTTCTGCCCAAGTCAGACTTTCACATGATGGAAGATGAAATATATGTATTCAAGCTCTTGTTTACTAATTACCTTTCTTCTTCTTACCAACATATCAATATGAAGTGAGGGAAAGCTTTTTGTTCGAATTTTCACTTTCTTTGTGGAAACTAGAGATGTGCTCTTTGCACTTCTCTAGACTTGACCCTTAACCCGTTGAGGACGAGTCCCAAGTATACTCGGGCAAGCGTCTATGGGAAATGCATGCTGTAGCAAAATCAAACCGACCTCAACGGGTTAACGAGATAATGCCTGCAAGTATGAGCAGTTCTTTCTGAACTAGTAACAGGGTGTTGCTAATAAAGAGCTATTATCTTCATTACAGTAAAAATTCAGGATTTCTTAATAATGGGTACAGACTGATAAAGGATAATTCTGATTAGCATAATCAATATTAGTATAATATTAGAAATATCTAAGTAGAAACTAGACCACCCCAGAACTAGAATCAATCTACTTTCAGACTCTGATTCTACTTCAAGGTTTCACTCAGTTTCACCCATCACTGGAACAAGTTCAGGGAGCATACCGGGTGGTAGTACTTACCCCCTAGGCTACTACACTAGATGAAGTAGAATTCAACTTTAAAGACCTGCCATTTTCCACTGATTCAAATGTACACCTGGTCACAGGGCATGGGGGGGGGGGGGGGTGGATCCAGGAATTCCATAAAGAGGGGGCACCTTAACAAAATTAAAGGGGGGCGCATCCATTTTTACCACCGCCAAGGGAGGAGATTATGTTTTTATTACCATTTGTTTGTTTGTCTGTGTGCAAAATAGCTAAAAAAGTTGGATTTGGATTTGAATGAAACTTCCAGGAAAGGTTGGGAATGACACAAGGAACAGATTATCGAATTTTGGTAATTGTCCGAGAATTTTCATAGATTTTATGAAGATTTTCAATATTTTGGTAGGTAGGGTCGATGAACTTTAGGAGAACTTTCAAGCTGCGCATTTTTTAGGTTTTCATACGCGCACTAAAGTGCGTGCTCAAGTTTCTGCTAGGGCGAGGCATATCGCGCAGCTGAGGGTTGATGACATAGCAAAAGGCGAATTACCCGGGTACAGGAAAATCAGACGATTTTCAGATTTCTAAGCATACGTCCAATGTATGAGCGAAAATCACTGATCTCTAGTCTAAGAATACTTATTATAAGACGATCATTGGTGGAAATTAGCTGCTTGGCGGAGGTCTGCAATCTCAGAGTGCTTCTCTATCTAGTTTCTTTTTGTTTCGTTTGTTTTAACAAAAAATAAGGAGGGGGTGCAAGGTGTGTCCCCCTCTGGATCCGCCACCGAGGTCATACAAAAATGTGATTGCCAGGCAGTAGAGTCTACAGTGCCAAAACATAAAGTAATAAACATATAAAGTAACAGCATCTGGTCAGGCTAGATTCTACTTGACTTTTAATATACTGCAGAGAGTACTAAGATGAGTGTTGACCTCTAATAGTTACATATTTGTAACGTTACTTAGTAACCTATATTATGTTTACAGGGTCATCGGGACATCCCTTTGAAAATTATATTAAAATTTAAATCATACAGAACCATTAAACAAGCAGAAGGATCTCTTACACGAGCTATCGAAGAAAATTCGTATTCTGGAACTGGTTCACGAGATCGGAGCTCTTCCGCAGCTGCTTCTCTTGCACTTACTTGCTCCCATGATACATCGAAAATCATGTTAACAATTTTATCGACAAGCCTGTACGGCTGGGGGAGCTTGTCGAACATCTGATCGGGGTCGGCACCGTATTCATCTTCATCGTTGATAAGATTGCTGAGGGAGTCCGGCGTAATGGACATCAAATTTTTGCGGACGTAAACCGGCATTTTGACGCTGTTGTTGACTCCAAAAGTTAGGACAGTCAGAAGAGGGGGATTCCTTTCCACTATCTTCAGTGAGCACTCAACGCTAGTTCGAACGATCAGCTCTGTGGTAGAGACGAAGGCATATAATCATGACGACTCCGACGCTGGCGACTGATCGTCTCACGAACGAACTGCTTGTCGCTGTTCAGTGCTTAGTGCAGTGCAGTGCAGTGCAGTGCAGTGCAGTACAGTGTGTTTTAGTCTGTACCGTGCGCTCCAGAGCGGCCCAGCCTGGCCCGGCGGCGTGCTGATATGCCAGCTAGCTCCCTGCACATGCAGCCAGCTCTGCTGCTGCAGCTGCAGGCTGGTGTTTGAGCTCTCCACGGCAACTGACTTTCTGCTATGGTACGCCATCTACGGTCATGAATGAGCGATGAGAGTAGGGTTCGCTCGCGCAGGCTACTTAGTATAATAATCATCACACTGAGCTTATTCGTTCTCCACCTCCTCCTCCTCCTCCTCCGCCTCCTCCTCCTCCTCCTCCTCTTCTTCTATGATAGTGACAACAGTCAACTCGCTGATTGTGTAGTAAGTGTTGTAGGGGGAAAAAATCATCATTCGAATATTATAAATCAAATTAACTGGGAAGAATAATGAAAAGTATAATGTTGGCTTTGATCGACTCTTGGTAGGAAGGAGTTTGAGTGATAGAGAGTTCTGCTGGGTTGTTAGTTCTTCTTTGACGTGGATGGAGTAGTGTTGGAAGTGTTCCTTGATCATTTCAGCATGTTGTTACCAATAATGATAAAGGAGGTTTAAGAGACTAGCTCCCATTCGCTATGATTATGACGGCTCAAAAGAATACTCAAAAGAAATCCACAGCTGCATTCGTGTCTTTGATGATCGGAATTCGATGCCATTTTCTGGGCAATCTGAAGATTTACGTTGAAAACTAGCCTGAAATATCGGGTACATGTATACATGTAAAATTTTACTTGTTGAAATGAAATTTCCTCTAGCTAAGGATAAAACATACACACAATAGAATTTAATCTAAAAATTAATTCAATTATACATCTGAGCAGCTGTATAGGCCTATGTTGTGAAAGTGTTTGAAATTACGCCCTCCTGGAAAGTTGCTTTGATTATAACTTTTCCGATTCCTTATTCCGACTGTTATTCGAACTGATACAGTATAATCTCAGCGTGCAGTTGATGTTGTTGTTGTTGTTTTTTTTTTGTTTGTTTTTTTTTTTAATAAAAATATTGATGCTTCAGATTCGTGCCCAGGCATACCAAGTGGGATGATTTTTTTTTTTCAGCAACACTTGCGCAATATCTATTTACACATCCCAGTGTCTTTCCATCATCTTTTATTATTAAGGAGACCGAAAAGTATATAATTACCATGATTATACCGATTACCGCCCTTTGGCTTTATCAGTAGGCCTACACCATAAGCACTGTTACACCATAAGCACTGTTATACTATACATAAGTGCAGGGTGTGCAGACAGCTGCGCGATCCTGCATTAGCTCCATTAATTCACACCGTCCTTCCACATCATCAAGAAGTTAACAGGACTAAGTGGCTTGCTCAAGATTTGTGACGGAATCAAGGACAAGACACAAGAAAAGTTTAAAGGATTCTGGAGTTTCGCATGTTTACATTGTACAGTTATATCGCTCGCAAATTTGATGTATTAATGAAGTGACATCACCGACTCTCAACTTTCTTGTTAACATCTGCACAAAATGGAAAATAAAATGGAATCGCTTTTATCTGCCATGTCGATGAAATGAAAAAAAATCGGAAACGTTTCAGAGCAGAACGTGACATGAAATATATGGCACAATGTACAAACTTTATAAAAGTTATGTATATATGTAATTTATTGCGTAATCATCAGTGTTAGTGCCCGTAAGATATTGTATATCCTTAATACATGTATTCTGACTATAAGATAAATGCTTGCAAAAAAAAAAAGATTCAACATAGGTGTACGCGCAATTATAATTATAATTGTGTTTACAGACAGATAATAACAGTGCCTGCTTATAGAACTACTCTAAAAAGTCTTTCGCAGTCATGATAGGTCGAGTGAAGTTTATATCACAAAAGACGATTTAAAATCTAGCTAACATTTTATACACGCTATTCACAAGTCAATAGACTTCTCACCTCAGCAAATAAACACATAAGTAGGCCCTATGTGTACACACCAAACGTAACTTATTACAATACGCCCATGGTATAACGTATATTCAGCATATCATTATGAAATTGTGTCTAAGTACAACTATTCATATTCCAAAATAATAAACACTTTTGCTACATATTTTGTTCGAAATTACGGTGCATCGAGATGAGCTCTGTTTCACATCACTGGCTAGCTATTAGGATTTCCCATTTCCGGGACGCGTGTTTTTTTTAGACGGCACAGATTGGGGAAACTAAAAATCTATCGGGGACCCTACACTCTAAGAAAAAAAGGTTCTTTTGAGCACCATTAAATGGTTCTCAGCACTGTCACAATAGCGACACCCTTTTAGGTGCTCGTGAGAACCTTTTCTAAATGGTGCTTGTCGGCACCTTTTGCAAAAGGTGCCCATTAGAACCTTTTTCCCGATGAAATGGTGCTCGTGAGTACCATTTAAAAGGTGCCCTTGGGCACTTTTTTGACTAAAGATGGGCACCTTTTTGACTCTTTTCAAAAGGTGCTCATGAGAACCATTTCATTGGAAAAGGTTCTAATGGGCACCATTGTTAAAAGGTGCTGACAGGCACCATTTAAAAAAGGTTCTCACAGGCTCCAAAAAAGGTGTCGCTATTGTGACAGTGCTGAGAACCATTTAATGGTGCTCAAAAGAACCTTTTTTTTTTCTTAGAATGTAGTATGTGAATTGATGTCTGTGTATTTTTGGTGTGTTTCACATGCAGTGCTGGTAAGGTGCTTCACTGGCACCATTCTTAAAGGTACATTACCTATCTGCATTGAAAATGTGCATCACAAACTCATTTGAAATGAAATGAATTCATCTGAATTTCATCTCATCAGTCAAACATACGTTCAAAACATGTATACATATGTATTAGCAATACATCAGCATATCATACATTATCATTGACACTGGAAAAAAAAAAGAGCAAGGATAACACACCCATGCACACACAGTTTCACAAGCATGAATACATGTACATGACATTCACCAATATTTTTTCATGAAACATTACTCAATAAGTGAAAACCATAGAAATTTGCTCTTTCACAAATTCGCAGAAATGTATTTATTCACCTTCACTTTTACAATCTAAAGGTGAGGTTTGTATTTGTCATGTTATAATCTGTCAAATATTCTTAACAAAATATTTTCATTTGTTCACTAATTTTTTTTCCACAATATTTGTCATTTGTGTACCGAGCAGTTCTTGAAACACCATCACACATCTCTGTACAGATGATATGAAATAGCAAGAGGTGCATCAGGCTTTTGAAATACATAACAAAATTTCTAATTCTCTGTGAAATAATTCCTGCATGGATGAGATACAGTAATTGTGTAAGTCATAAGATAGGCAGAAGGCAAGTACATTACCTGCTTAAGTAGTATGAGGAACTTTTTCCACATATTTGCTAGTTTGTTCGGTGTTGTTTGTTTTTTTTTTCCTTTTAACGCATATTTGTCCTAAAAGCAACTACAAAGGGCAGGGAAACAATTCCATTAAACAGGACCTTTGGTATTGTCACAGAAAACATACATTATATTGCTGGTACTGTATGATACTTCGGATAGAATAAGCTTTACACTTCTTCACTTCACTTCACTTCACATTCATAACGTCGAGTACTTGAATTAACTTATCTTTGTATACGAGTGACCTTTTTTTTGTTGTTGTTGTTCTGCAATTTGAAATCACCATAGACACATCTGTACAACTGCAAATACAAGAAGAGTATCAATTCAGGTTAATCATGACTTCTGACAATTTACAGCATGTCCTACGAAAACACACACAAAAAAGAAAAGAAAAGAAAAGAAAAGAACACATTGTTTTATAATGAGAAGGATAATAAGAATCCCAAGGGGAAAAGAGCTAGGATACCACACCCACACAGTTTCACAAGCATGAATGAACAAAATTCCTCAACCATGATCTAAAATATATAACATTGGGAATCGATACAAATTTGAAGAGTTTGATAGCAAAAACCGATAAGTCCATTTTTGAAGATTTTGAAGTACGGTCTCTGTCATAAAGTACAAAATAATACCTTTTAGATTATATATTGGTTACTACACTTACATATAAAGGTACATTTTTGAAGTTATGGTCAAAAGAAGCAAACATTTTCTTATTGTTCTCTTTATTTTTCTTGACCTTTAATCGCAAATATCTCCATTTGGCAAATATGGACTTATCGGTTTTTGCGAACAAACTCTTCATTTACACTTTTTTTTTAAAAGCAGAGCAATAAATTCATTAGAGTAAACTATATGCAGGCCTAAAGCTGAGGTTTGAATTTGCTGTCCTATAACCTGCCTATGACAATAATATGTTGTTAGCATTTGTCATTTTGTTCACCAAATTTGCCAACAGTCTTTTAAACACCACACATGTACATTTTGTATTTCTGCAAAAGCAATATAAACTGGTGACAAGAGGTGCATCAGTGCTTTGAAATAAATTACATAATCTTCAATTCTCTACACAATACGTAATTCCTGCGTGGGTATAAATGCAATAAGTTTTACCAGTCTAGGTGCAAACTTTAAAAGTGTGCAGAAATCGACCACACAATGACTGGAGAATTATAAAGAGCATTTTCCTTTTGTGCTTTTAAAGTTTAGAACTATGAATGACTCCACTTCTCAGATTGGCATCTGGTCTGATCTCATTACGTCTACCCCCCCCCCCCCCCAATTACAGTTGATTCAAAGCTGTTAAATGCAAATTATAGTGAAACATTATCACTGGTACATTGTAAGTTGCAAATACAATGTACTGTATTGGGAGCATAACAAAACATGTGACCCTCCATCACACAAACCAACAAAAAGTCGCCTGACATGAATATTTGGTTGACGGCAGATTCTGAAAGAGCAGCTATAAAATACACTACTGTATAAGTCAATGCAAACGAACTTACCTACCCTATCTACATATTTCTCAAAGGTTTTCTCTGGCAGCATCAGTGTGTTTTCTTTGACTCAGCTCATTCTTGGCTAGCGTAGGTTTCTGGTCGATGCTGTCAACGGGCTATCGGGCTAAAACTGTCATTCTGATTGATGTATTCTTTTGGTCACCCAGCTCATTCTTGACCAGCCCATCGGTTCTGTTTGATGCTGTCAACGGGCTATCACAGGTTGTCATTCTGGTCGATGTATCGTCTTAGCCACACAGCTCATTCTCGACTAGCCCAGGGTTCTGGCTGATGCTGCAAATGGGCTATCCCGGGCTCTTATTCTGATCGATGAATTCTTGTGGCCGCCCAGCTCATTCTTGGCTAGTGTTAAGCCTACCGGTTCTGGCCGATGTTGTCAACGGTCTGTCACGGGCTGTCTCTCTGATCAATGTAGAGTCTACCTTTTTCCCTAACCGCACCAGCGACCCAAACACGTACGTACTGCTTCATCGTCCCGGCCAGAGTTACTTGTTCCCTGGTTTCTGTGCATGTTGGTGTGTCCACTTCCCTGATATATGAATTGAAAGATACAATAGACCTACACCGCGTTAATAAAACAATGTCATTGCTATAATTCGATAAACAGTACACGGCATTACACGGCGTGACTCCTCACTGATGAGAACAAGCCTGAAAACATACTGAAGAGATTTTGACCTAACAGTTAGGCCTACTGGGCTGTAGACAGACCTCTATTGGCTCTAACATTAACACTGACAGTTATACATAACTTATAAGCTTCTAACATTAGAACAAATTTCCTTATTGCATGTAGACGGTATAGACCTTACCCCGGGGCGCTCCTTGTACACAGTTATCTTTGCGTTCGGCGTTTGGGCTATGTTTCGGAGTTAGTAGACTCTATTTTTAATAGGCATAGAAATGTCTAAACGTTAATTACATGCATACCTAGCTAAGTAACTTAGCCGGCCCAGTCGCTGTAAAAACGTGACAGCCATGCTCCGGCCCCGCACGGCGTCTGTTCGGGCTAGCCCATGAGCCATTGCTATGCCAAATTTCTAATTGTAAAGTGTCTGTCAGCTCAGCCTAACATGTTATTGATAGATCTGGATTAACTGCGACCAGCCCAAACATGACAGCGTGTAACTGTGTATACGGAGCGTCCCGGGGTTAGATCTGGATCTACTGTACCAGCTGGTAAACATTACACAAGATAGCAGCTTCGATCAAATTAGATCTAACATTAAGATCTAGCTAACCGTTAACCCGTTGAGGACGGTTTGATTTTGCTACAACACGCATTTTCCATAGTCACCTGCCCGAGTATGCTCGGGACTCGTCCTCAAACTGAGTGATGAATCTAACACGTAACATTCTAACTTGATTTTGTACCAACGTCGAACGAATGTCATCTAAAAATGAGATAAAACCACATTAAAACTAAAAATCTTACCTCCTCTCCTAAATTGTGATGACTGCTGTGGCGAAAATGGAATTGACAGTGACACGTTTCCAGTCCACTTTGTCAAAAGTAATGTCTAACGTTACCGGGTGCCGTTCGTTATGGGTGTGATGTGTATACACTACAGCCGTCTAAGTCTGCCGCTGCATGTATGGTATTGCATTGGCACTCTGCCGCTATGTATATGTGGTGGTAGGTTTGCATAGGCGCAGGCAGGCAGCACAGGGCTACATATAGCCGCGGCGCGTGCTGCCGCGGTTACATAGTCCTACAGTGCAGTACTAGTATGTCGTACGTTTACGCGTACGCATATCTGATCGACGCGCTAAATTGGATGGTGGCAGCTATCAGTTGGCACGCTAGCCAAGAGAAGTCATTAGTCTACGATAAAAACAATATGTACTTTTATTATCACAGCAGTAGAAACACATACAATATTTTTGTACCAATACCACAGTTTTGGTGATTCTTACATCTGACATTCGAATATACAGCAAGAGGGAAAAATGAAAGTGGACCCAAAGATATTGTTTTGACCTGCAGGAGTACCACAAATAACACTCGGGGACTGGGTCGCATACTAGCAAATG